>NC_050173.1:39329136-39479136 GCF_008315115.2 Sander lucioperca
ATAATTGTGTGTGTGTGTGTGTGTGTGTGTGTGTGTGTGTGTGTGTGTGTGTGTGTAGCTCAGCGCCAGGTTAAAAGAGTGTGATGACCGTTTGACTGAAGTTCGTAATGAGTATCTGCTGACGTTATCAGCAGTCAACGGCCATCAACAACACTACTACACTAACGACTTACCACATATTATGGAGGTAAACACACACACACACACACACACACACACACACACACACACACACACACACACACACACACACACACACACACACACACACACACACACACACACACACACACACACCCTGAAACATACAAACGAGAAAAGGAGGAGAAAAGGAAGCAAAAAGCAGTTTGAGTTGTGTATCTGATTAAACACTGACCACATCCTTTCTGACGTGTTGCAGACTCGGTCTGTTGGTATCTGGGCTCTTTTGTGTCAATGCCAGTATTTCAACTGATGGTAATCTGTCATTGTTTGGTTAGTTCACACGGTATGGTGTTGTGTCTCCCTGTATTTTCTATAGTGTTGCTTTTAATTGTCTGTAGACTGGGTAACCCTTTCAGCCTGGATTCCCTCAAATATGATGGCTAATAAAAAGTTACATAAAACATGTATTGCACACTGCAAGTTTATTTCACTTTGCAGGTCGAGTCAATCAAAACCAGGCAGTTTAACATCAAGAAGAAAGAGATGATGACAGAAATTGGATGAATGAGGGAGAGTAGGCTGTGCACTGTGCAGAGCAAAGTCAACAGACCGAGTCTGCAACACGTCAGAAAGGATGTGGTCAGTGTTTACTCAGCTACACAACTCAAACTGCTTTTAGCTTCCTTTTCTTTCTTTGGTTTGATTAAATGAAAATATGTCAGAGTTTGCATTACTAAAGTACAATTAATGGATACAGGCTGGAGTGTTACAAATGGTGATTGAACAATTTAAAATAATAAAAACTGTATTTCTCCTATTAGCAAATGGACGGTGATGTTTATGATGATTTGAGAAGCCATTTCACCCTGCTGTGTGGGACAGAGATGGATACCTGTCTGACCACACACACACAGTACAGCATGATATGGGAGAGTGTTGCTAAGGTATGTGCAAACAGGCTCTGTTTGTGTTACAGTATATAATACAGCATTCCTCTCATATCGAAGTTATGGTAACAACCAGTTTCAATAACCAAACAGCTGACAGCTGATTCAAAGCTATTAGAATGTGTTTGAATATCTATCCAAACCGTATTGTGACTGTCTGAGTTTTATCCCACAGTGGCTCCTGAGAAACCAGACATAAGACATTTCTCACCTTGTCTCTTGGAAAAGATGGGGGTGGGGGATGGCGCAGAGGGTTAGCAGGGAGGCTCCAGAAGACAGAAAGCAGGAATGTGGAAGAGGTGGAAATGAAGAAAGCCATTAAACATGGGAGAAAATGTCAAATAAGACCATGTTTGAAAGTAAGGAAAAATAGAAACGCGATAGTTGGAAGAAAGCGGAGGCATGTGTTGTGAATGTTCAGAGTGGCCAATCATGAGGCTTACTGCCACAATGGTTTACAAGGAACAGAGGTTTACAGAAGGAAATTCAACACATACACAAAATGTTTGCAAGTTGTTTCCTTTGAAATGTGAGTGGGAAGAAAGCATTTCAACACATATGTTCTTCATTTTTGTGATGTTTGGGTGGCACAGATGAACACAATGGGATTTTGTTCACCTGCACCTTTTTGGTAAGTTTGTTGCTCAAAAGAAATCCACCCACACCCTAGTGAAACTCCAGTTTGGCTTGAAACCACTCCTGGAGACGGGCTGCTAACCACAGACCTTCCCTATTTTCAGAACACACGTTTCCAATCCTCTCTGACAAATTCTGGATGTTAGGGAGAGGAGGAATTGTTTGTTTTGTTTGTTTGTCCCTGGTTAACATTGATTGGCTGCTGTTCTGTCAGGTGACCAGAGAGAGAAATGCTCTGCAGTTTCTTCAAGAATCTGTCTCCTTCAGCAAACCCCCTGAATTCACCTTCCAGCCGGCTCCACGTGACAAGGTGTGTTTGCATCTGTCTGCGTGTGTGTGTGTGTGTGTGTGTGTGTGTGTGTGTGTGTGTGTGTGTGTGTGTGTGTGTGTGTGTGTGTGTGTGTCTGTGTGTGACAGTCATCTAGCCTGAAATTAATTAGAAATGCTATTTTACCTATCAGCAACAAAGCAACAAAAACTAACCCTTAAGTCAAAACAATAAATGGGTAATTGTGTGACATAATAATAATAATAATAATAATAATAATAATAATAATAATAATAATAATAATATACTAAGACCTTATATAATGCAGTCCAGTCTAACAACACATGTGCCATTAAAATTGAAAGATGCTAAGTGCTGTTGTATTGAGTTCCATTCTGCTGATGAATGAAGAATGGAGGGATGTTTGTCCGTCTGTTGTGTAGGTGTCTGCTCTACAGGAGGTGTGTGCTTCAGAAGCAGAGGGCTGTCTGGTTAAGGAGGCCAAGAAATGGGCTACGAAAGCTGCTAAAGACTACAAGATCATCACCCATGGAGAGAGGGTGGGACTTTGATTTCACAGTTGGAAGGCCAAGATACTCCTGAGCTCATGAATACTTGTTACAGTGGCCCTCAGCTTTTCTGTTGTTCAGAATATTCTCTTCTCGACATACAGCTTTCTAAGAAATAATATTATTGTTATTGCTGGATGTATGTACTTTGGGCTGGCTATAAAAAGGGGAATGTGTTGTTTAACTATGTATATGTTTGTCTGTCAGGCTCTACAGACGTTAGAGAGTCGGTTGAAGCTCTTATCAGGGGAGACGGGGCTCAGTGTGGAGCAGAAGATAGCAGAGGTGCAGGACACTGTCAGGAAAGCCAAGGTACTTATTTTATGCACATTAGCCCCATTAGCCACTACTCCCTAACTCTTCCTGTTGCCATTCTGCTCTCAGCAGTCAAATCATATGTTACCTCTGTGAACCTTTTGTGAACCTAAAGATTTTGGTAAACTCATTTCAAGCACCGAAACAATTCGTACAACACATCTTAAGTTAAGGTTTGTTTTCTCTTTACACATTGCTCTAGAAACAATTTGGATCTCACTTTACAGAAAGCTGAGTTTGTTCTGAACATTGTGATAGGAAACACACAGGGATCAGTTATATGCAAATACCCTAAAAAGGAAAATTTAAGAAGATGTGTGAAAATGCCCTTAGACCTCAAAGGGAACTTATAGAAGAAAGCACATAAAGTCATAAAGCACACAACACAGAATCAACAATCATTTGTGAGCTGAATTAAATAGCTGAAGACAATTCTTACTAAATAAATGGGCAAATATTCAACATGTTGAAATTGAAAACCCTAGAAAGCGAAAATTATATTAGATCCAGGACAAAACTGACAGAAGGGTGGGACAATTACAAATCCACCTGCTACTTCAGCACCACGGACAGCGCCACATATTTCTCAATACACAGTGAAGCTGCTAAAGATTCAGAGCCGTGGTCCTAAAAACATTGCCTGAGAGTAGCCAGTTAAAATGGAATATGTATTAAGGATTTGTGGCCCTTCTTCAGGCACTAAATGGTCACATTGCATTTTTGTACTGGTAACATAGAAAAACAGCAGCACCAATAAAAATAGCAGTTTCAGGCTCATACAATTCATATTTAAAGTGTTTTTTTAGGGACCGTTCGGTATTTATGGAATGGACCACCGGAGGAAAATAGGGGAGGGTCATGTCTTTTTATATTTTTCTGAGGGGAGGGTCATCCAACATTTTTTAGTCTGGGTATGGAGGAAATATTTATTCATAATTCAAATTGAAAGTCCAAAGAGAAATTGAAAATCCAAAGAGAAAACGAAGCGAGATCAAATTAAAAATATTATTATTTTTTTAAATTTTCCATTGATCAAATTAAAAATATTATTTATTTTTTTTAATTTTCCATTTGGCTTTTCCATTTGGATTTAATATTTGGCTTTTGAATTTAAATTTAACATTGGCTTTTCCATCTGGATTTAATATTTGGCTTTTGAATTTAAATTTAACATTGGCTTTTAATTTGGATTTAATATTTGGCTTTTGAATTTCAATTTAACATTGGCTTTTAATTTGGATTTAATATTTGGCTTTTCGATTTCAATTTAACATTGGATTTTCATTTGGATTTAATATTTGGCTTTTGAATTTACATTTAACATTGGCTTTTCATTTGGACTTGACACATGTCAGTGTAAATGAGGAGGCGTGGCCCAAAGGCTGGTGGGAGGGTCTGAAACGAAAGGGGTGCAGAGGCACCTTATGAACAGCAGGGGGAGCTGACTGCTGGGGAGCACACTGTTGAGGAGCATCTGTCTGCAGCTTGGCCACCAGGCTGGCTTATCCTCTTATTTCACATGATAGAAACTGATGATGTAGGCTAAACACAAACCACATTTCATGCAACAACAGTGAAGTTTTCATGTAGATACTATAATTGGGCCCGTGTTAGTGAGGACTAGATTAGGACTGTATTTAAAGCTGATTCTGGTTTCCAACTTCGCCCCAGGTGTGTCTGTTTAAAACACTGACGGAGACAACTTCTCTCTTTTGATGTTTTATTTAATTATGCAACAGTACAAACATGGGTGTGGGTAGCTCTGCTACGTGTGTTTGTGTGTGGTCAGATCTCGAGGACACACACACACACACACACACACACACACACACAATCTCAACCGTCCGAACTGCGACCTCTCCTTTTTCTTTCTCTCACTTTTTTCTCCGGGTGGTGCGCGCGGTGTGAGGTGCGTGTCCGCGCTATTCTCCGACATGTACTCACAACAATCTCTCCTGATTGACGGCCTTTTGTACAGCCTGTGTACTTTTTCGTTCATTTGATTTCCGATTTTGAAACGATATCCAAATTTGAAAAATGGGTCATTTTAAACCTTGTTAATATTGATGACAATGTGTTCAAACGGAAAACGTGTGTGAAACAGCAGATGGAAATTATAAAAAAGAAATCAATTCTATAATCTAGATCGGGAGTTTGCCGTAGCAGCAGCAGCAAACAACTGGAAACTTCTTACAATTTTTGTCTGCTATTTCACCACTAAATTCACTATTGAGACTTTTTTATGCGAGCAATTAACTGTGTAGAGTTTGAATATGGGCAGTTTTACAAACATTGATGGCCAACTGCACATTTTCTCCGATGTTGTCAGAAGCTCCAGTCTGACGGGACAGCCAGCTGGTGGCGGCCGGGATCGCCTCTCTGCCGGCCGGCCAGTGATGCTCACAGACACCGCTGTCAGCTGGAAGTCTCTCAATAGAATCATGTTTATTTCCTGAAATATGGCTCGTTTTCCGTTTGAACACATTGTCATCAATATTAACAAGGTTTAAAATGACCCATTTTTCAAAATTTGGATATCGTTTCAAAATCGGAAATCAAATGAACAAAAAAGTACACAGGCTGTACAAAAGGCCGTCAATCAGGAGTGATTGTTGTGAGTACTGTCGGAGAATAGCACGGACACGCACCTCACACTGCGCGCACCACCTGGCTGACGATGGGAGCAGCAGGACGCAAAAAACCGAAAGTTACTGTTGCACTAGTCTGGACATCTTGCCGTGTCAACCTTGCAATAAAGGTTTCCTAAATGCCATGTATATACATGTGATGTCAGCTTACTAATTGATTGCGGGTTTTGTGTAGATTTGGACTTTTATACGTTTATTCCACTTTGTTTAAACAGCGAAGTGGAGAGGCCTCGTATGTGACGCTCATATCGGCCTTGCTGGATACACCGTATCATTTACCTTTTTGTGGATCTACTGATCGCTGTGAATTACTTTTTTTTCGTGTCATTGGATTACGGCAAAATGTAACGTGTCTTAACGTTTTATGGTGTGACTGCGCTTGGTTTCTGCGTTTGGAGAGGCATCTCAACAGACTGTAGGTCCAACACTGATTGTTCACCGTTACATGTTAGTTGAATTTAAGCGTCTGTCTATTGTGTTCCAAAACAGCCGTGCCGCGATTGGATTTCATAAGGGCGAATTGTTAAATTGTTACAATGTAACTTAAAAACTTTAAAAAATAAACATATATGTTTTGGAATATAATGTTCAGCTTCGGCAGCTTTACCTATGTGCTAAAATATACAATGACGATAGTGACGAGTCCATAGCAACCAGTGTTGAATTGGTTATATCCCAGCGTCGTTTGCTGAATGGTCTCAATGTTTTATTGTTCTATTTCATATGAATACTAGTTTACTAGAGGAGTAACTTAGTATTTGAAGTAATGCATTAATACATGAAGTGTGCATTTAGTTTCCATGCTTATTGTGTTTCCACAACAATGTTAGTGAGTAAATCTACTGAAATGGCCACCACAACATAACAGAGGAGTGGGATGTGTAAGATGAGAATGCAGAGGTTAACTCCTGTACATCATGGCTGTAAAAATCAAATGGTATCTGTACTTGTTTGTTAAGTGCAAACTTGCACGCGAGGGGAGGGTCATTCCTTTTTTTCAAATCGTTTTGGAGGGTCATAGGAAAAATATTACTGACGAGGGGAAGGTCACATCTTTATAGGTTAGAGGCCGCAAAACTCCTCCGGTGGACCCTTAATTAAATAACGAACAGTCCCTTATGGAGGTGCACACAGCAGAAACTGAACACGTAGCAGATGAATAAATGTTAATAAGGTTGACGGGAGTTGTCCAAGCATTACCACAGCCATGGATGTCCCAATCAAGTGTATTTGGGTCCCGATTCAGATTTGAGTCCTTTAATATTTGGTATCTGTCAACACTGAGACCGATTAGATATTTATATTTTACTTAAATGTTGACTAAATATGTATCAGACAAATAGAAATACCAGCTGCAACTACTAAATCTGAAATAGCTTGTTCTCTGAAGCTTCTGGTTCAAAATATTCACTTTATATGCTTAATCTGATGTGAATGAAACATTAACTAGCACAAACTAGCTTCGATGACTGAAGATTACATGACCTGCCCCCAAAGAGACATCTCTAATCAGCCTGCTGGAGTCAATACTTTAGGGTAGTCATGGGTGGTGTTGAAACATTTCTAAATGCATTTCCCACATTTACGAAGCCACTGCAGCTTCTATTTCAATCCTAAATCATTGCAGTTATAGTTTTAGTTTTGTTCTCTTATTTGTACAACTGGAGCATTGTATCCCATCCAAACCTTCATTTGTAAAAAGGGTGTGTGTGTGTGTGTGTGTGTGTGTGTGTGTGTGTGTGTGTGTGTGTGTGTGTGTGTGTGTGTGTGTGTGTGTGTGTTTGCCTGTGTGTGTGAGTGTGTCTCAGCTCAGCAGGGTCAAGGCAGAAGCCCGTCTGGCTCTGTTGTCGGACAGTGTCACAGGAATTGAACTGTGGCTTCACAGTGCCATGGACCAGGCAGAGGAGGAGCTGGAGAGAGAGAGACGCCTCAGTGAACAGAGGAAGTCTACTGAGGACTATTCAGTATGTACACACAGCAGGACGGGGTGTGTCTGATTGATTCAAATCAATGTACTGTGTGTGTGTGTGTGTGTGTGTGTGTGTGTGTGTGTGTGTGTGTGTGTGTGTGTGTGTTAATGGTGATGAAGGAACATGTCAGCCAGTGCAGCAGTGTGGTGTGTATGATACAGTGGGCTGTGATACAAACACTATACTATAAAAGTCAAAACTGTCACAAACTGGTCCGGTCTGAAAACACATGCAAGTCATGCAGAGATGAAAACATGACATTCTAACATTCCATTGCCCAGTGAGGTGGACTGTTGGCCTCAAATTAATAGAAGAACAAAGACGGTAACATCTGGAAGATGAACTTTATTGAGAATAATGTCACACTGATGTTAGTCTCTCATGTCGAGCTCAATCTCCACAGCGCTGTGGAGTAAGGTCTGGCCACACAACAGATGCTTTCTGGGATAGGAGGAAAAAAAAGCTCTGGGTTGTTTGCATTTCTTTAAACCAATCACAACTGTCTTTGGTGGTGCTAAGCTCCAGACGCAGCGACGGTGGCTCTGCTAAATAGTCTCAGGAAGGAACTTGTTTTGGTGGAACATTTGCACCCCACAAAAGTATAACGGCACATACAATATTAAATGAAGTTAACTGTTGACACAATACAGTAACGTGAGCTATTTAAATTAGCTGGATACATGGTTAAACCTCATTGGCTCTTACCAGTGTATCTCCGTGTGTACTTCGTCCACAGCAATCCCACCAATCGGTTCCAAAACGTACCAGAGAGGAAATGCCCTAAACATATTCTTTGTAAATCTTTACAATTATTCCCTGAAATAACCAAACAGGCCTGCCTTGTTGCACCTTTCAAACTTTCTTCAAAACTTGACATTTTCAGCATGTAGCTCGCTAGCTCAAAGTTTGTTGTTTTTCACCGAAGAGAACAGAGTTTGAGAATGGAAACACGCAGAGCGTGCCGGATGTCAGGCTTCTTTGACCCAGACTACACTGATGTGTTTATTGTGTGTTTTTGTTTCAGGAGGATGAGTTTGAGCTGACTGACTTTGAGGACTACGATGATGAGAACGGAGACATCTTTGCAGATCCAGTGTCAGCATCTGGAGTGTGTATTTACCCTGCAGCCTGCAGAGTTATCTATAGCTTTCAGGTAGAGATTACAGAAATGTACACTTGTACAGTTTAGAGGTGGTTTAGATTTTTTCATCTGCAAAAGTATTACAGCAAACCTTCGCTGGCGTCAGGTAGAGCAGTCCAGAAGGAGCTCAGTCCTCCAAGTCAGGAGATAAGCTGAGGTAGTCATCAAGTTCTAGGAAAGGGTTCCACGTCTTTAGGAATGACGAGGTAGAGCCTTTCAAAGAAGATCTGAAGCTTCTCCGGCTTCAAATTGTCGAGCACCTCTTTAATCCACCGGTCGTGTGTAGGGGGGCGGGAAAGCTTCCAATTGAGCAGGACCAGTCTCCGAGCTAGCAGAGATGTAAATGCCATGGTCCGCCACAGTGCAACAGGGAGGCCACTGTCAGGGGAAATGCCAAAAATGGCTGATAAAGGGTTAGGGGGGATAGTGTGCCCGTAGGCTCTACTCATGGTGTCAAAAAAGCTCATCCAAAAAGTTGTTAGTTTGGGGCAAGACCAGAACATATGGGTATGGTTGGCAGGAGACTGGTTACACCAGTTACAGGCGTCCCGGACAGTGGAGTATATTTTAGACAATTTTGCATTTTTGTAGTGGATTTTATGAAGGACCTTGCATTGGATTAGGCCATGCCGAGCACATATGGAGGATGAGTGAACCATAGCCACAGCAAACCTTCTTTAAACTTGTAGTCAGGGCTTCACATAAGATAAAATACGATAAAATATTGTATGTATTGTCTGTCACAAAGAACAGAAAGTTTCCTTTGACAAGGCTCCACATCAAACAATGCATAAATATTTTTCTATGGTCTAAGACAGTCCAAATTAGCATCTAATAAACATCTCTCTCCCAAATCCAAAAACTACAGTGTTAAACTCAAATTCACAATATATAATATACATTTTCTGTTTCCCAACTGAGAACACTACAATAAAAAACATAAACATGAATATAACAAAATCCGTCTCCCGTTCATTGCCTACGGAGCAGCTCCACTGTGGAGGTGGCCGTGGATCAGCAGCAGGGGGTCGTTAGAGCAGTGCCAGGTGAGTTACCTGACACAGCTGGTCTAATCACACTCTCTTTATATGTGTAGTATAAAAAGAGAGTGTTAAAAGCAACGGGGCCGTGCGCCAGAGAGACGCCGGGAAGTCAGAGGCACGCAGTCAGAAAGTGTGTGAACTTATGTTGAAAGGGTGTGAGCAGTTGTGAATAAATCCTGTTGTTGGTGAACAGTCTGTGTTGGCTGTGGTTTGTGCTGAGGGTGACCCACGGTGGCAGCCACACCTGCTACATTCACACTTCACACAAGTTTCAGACTTCCTTCTCTGTTTCTGGCCCTAAGAGAGAGCAGCTCATGTTCAAAAATACTGACCGATTTCCTTAGGCCATTAAAATAACAAATTTGTATTCTTAAATTAGGTGGTGTTCTTTAAAACACATTTCATACTTCCTCCGTGCTTAAATAACATATTTGTATTCTTAACTTAGGTGGTGTTCTTTAAAACACATTTCATACTTCCTCCATGCTTTTTAAATAAACAAAACCACACACTTCTCAAATATGTCAACATAACAACTTGACACCTCTCTAATGGGTCATGACAATTTGGGGAAGTGAAGTGACAGCCCAGAAAATTTTGAGAAACACTGTGTTACACAAATCAACAGCGTGGGAGAGGAAGAAGTCAAAATCAGCATCTGCCAGTTTTAAATGCTGCTTGGTAGTTTGATCTGTCTAAATAAATATTATCCGGATAACTAGAAAAAGTATATCTGATGTGGTTTAAAGAATGTAGAAGGCCATGCTTGTCCTACCCAGACTTTTATCTGAAATCGGTGGAATCTGTTGGTTAATTCAGAAAAGATTCAGAATGTTGTGTTTTGAGAAAATCTTGAAAGAAAATGACAAATGTGACCGCAAATGTACTCAACAAAGGCAATGGACAGTGTTATATTGTTTGTATATAGTACTGTTGTTGGCTAATGTTCATGATGACAAAAGCATGTTACTTCCTGTAGGCCAGCCAGTCAGATGAGCTGTCAATCATGGAAGGGGAGGAGCTTCAAGTGATTGAGGATGGAGACATGGAGGACTGGCTGAAGGTACCATCTGGTTACATTATAACCTTAGTTCTATCTATCCCTCCACTGGTAATTACTGCATACGTACGGGAATGATCCCCCTGCAGCCAGGGTACGTGGGTACTTCTTTAAGACACACTGGCTGCCCCAGCCATGCCCTACTTATTACATTTTATTATTTTTATACGTTACATCTGCAAATAGAATCCTAATTCCTACACACTGCTCCTTGAAGGCTCCCTGTGAGGAGACAGTGTATACCTTAGAAGGAGTTGGACTGTGAGAAAGTGGCTGGTTCACAAGAAATTCTCCTTACATTGAAGAAAAACAGAGTCCATACTATTCAGTTTCATGCGCAGATTACAAAAAGAAAATAAGATTATGGTAAAGTGTGCATGGCACATGGAATAGTGTCACATATGGAATATATAACAGAGTGGAGAGAAAGTCCCAATCCTGCTGCTCTGCTGTGTGTTGACATATCAGGACATGGTGCCAGTATATGAATAATGTGTGAAAGAGTTGATAATTCTTGATTTAGTATGTATATCTATATGTCTCTGTCCAGGTGTGTAACTCGTGTGGTCAGGTGGGGTATGTTCCTGAGCGTTATGTGCAGTTCCTGTGTCTACCAGCAGAGGATGCCACTCAGCTCGACACTTCTTTCAGCTCCACCTTATCTACTGGCAATAAAGAGAGGGAAGGGAGCAGAGGTCAGTCATGTGTGTGTGTGTGTGTGTGTGTGTGTGTGTGTGTGTGTGTGTGTGTTATTTACAGTACCGTAAGTAACACACAGGCACATAGGTGCTCAAACGTCTCCCCGGTTAGGAATGACAACTTGTAGAAAGCTCCTGGTTATCCTGGTGATTATGTTTTATCATCAATGCTAGTGCTGTTAGCTAAAGTTAGTGATTTTGGTGGTCAGGAAGTGAGAAATGAGTTTTATTTGGGCATTTTTTTATATTCAGCCATTAATCGTATGCTGGCTCCCTAAATTGGCACTGAGAACTGCTGATGTAATGTGTCTGCACAATGATTTATAATAGGATGATGTCATGTGAGTGTGTGTGTGTGTGTGTGTGTGTGTGTATGTGTGTGTTTGTTAACAATGTACCTGTGTCCCTGTGAACCCTGTGTCAGGTGTAGCCAGAGCTCTGTATTCCTACCAGGCCCAGAGTGCAGAAGAGCTTTCCTTCCAGGAGGGGGCACTGATTCAGCTGATCCGCTGTCGACACGCAGAGGTGTGTGTTATCTGCACCAACGTAGGGACTGAAGCCTCAGAGACGTGCTCTAGGGATGGGCGATACCACACTTTTAGGATTCGATACGATACCGATACTTTTTCTTGCATTTTCATCGATACCGATACCGATACGATACCGTTAATTTCTTATTGGCAATTTTTGTCAGTAAAAATATTATTACATTTAAGACAAATCACAAGACAAATACAGACCATTTATACAAAATTTATTATGGTCAATACATAATAAAATTAAAATTAAAATAAATAACATAAATATGAATGAAATAAATTAAATATGAACAAAAACATACACATTTTCAGGCCCTTGGCTGTGTCACTGTCGGCTGTGTCGCACGTTGACGCTCATTCGCTCATCTCCTGTCACGTGACATGGGCCAGCTCAATACGCTGCCAGGTACAGGGGTGTCCCGGCACATAGTAATTTAAGTAAGTAATCTAAAACAGCTGAAAGTGATGCATACACCCCCAATTATTATTTTTTAGTTTATATCGATATTTTTTTAAGGAAATCAATGCCAAATGAGTAGCGTGAGAATATTGATCTATCGATACCTCAGGATCGATACGCCCATCCCTAACGTGCTCTTCTGATACCTACATTTAGAGGACACAGCAAATCTTTGCAGACAATCCATGGTGCTCCGCTAAAATTGTACAGTCATAAAATAACTTATCAAGCTACAGTGAACTGTCAGGTTCAGCTGTCAGGGTTAGGGGGAGCAGAAGTACGCTGATGATCTCAGTTGAGGGGTCTACTACTTACTAGGGGTGTGAATCTTCACTGTGCTCACGATTTCATTCGATTACGAATATCCTGTCAACAATTCGATCCGATTTGATATCACGATGCATCACGATGTGTCACCTCCTCAATATTATTAGGGGTCCAAGCCCGAGGGGGCTGGGAACCACATATGCAAGGCAACGCGGTTCCCAGTACCAGCGGAGCTGGGAACCCTATTGTATCTCTACGGATTATTATTTTTCCAGAGGTAAAAGTGACTCTGCAGCCTAAACCGTGTTACCGTATTAAGTTACTCAAGTGAAATTTTGTGTGACGCCTACCTTGGAAAGGAAAAATGACACATATGCACTAGCAGCGGGCACTATAAAAATAAGAATGGGTTTAGCCCCATAACTCCTAAACCTTACATCGTACATTCAAAAACGTAATATCCACGTGTTCCCTAAATTCAGCTGAATCATGTGATATAGGCCTAGCCCATATCCGCCTAGACTTTTATCACAGTAAAATTGCGATTTATCTAAAACCTGCTTTTTCGAACTCCTCCTAGGTTGTGCAACCGATTTGCACGGAACTTGGAAAATAGCATCTCCAGACCGACCTGACCAAAATTTATCAAAAGAATTTTGCTACGTTAACAAATGCGCAAATTACAAACAAAGGTTTTGTAGTTAGCTACCAAACACAAACTTTAGGATATCTCGGTCATAGTAAATGCTATCAACGCAAAGTGAGAGTATTGATGGACATGCCCCCCCGAGGATCTGTACTAAATTTGGCGAAGATCGGCCATTAGGGGGCGCTGTAATTAACATAGACACGTTTTGGCCAATAACTCAATGCATGCAAATGGAAATTTGCAATTGCAATTTACTACAGACCTTGCAGCTCACGCGTTGCGATATTTCCTGCTGTTTGCCTTGCCATCACGCTTTAGGTTCCGCTTTCGCGGGCTCCGCGGGTCATCAGGGGCTACTCGCGTAGGGGAGGCTTGGACCCCGTCATAACTGATTGCGGTTGTAGTTATTTATTGCTATACATGGTTTTCATCAACAAATTCAAGCAATCAGATATATATGAACTCCCCTTTTTATTGTATCTGCTCTTAAAAACAACACTTTCTGAATGTAGCGGAGTCTGAACACAGCACACAACAGACAAAAGGCAAAAACAAAAAAAGCAGTGACCGGAAAATCAACAAGCAGCATCATTAGACAATAATCAATTATGGTCTGTCTCTGCATCGATACAGAATCGTCCACGTCCGCAACTGTGATGCATTGATGCAATGATTAATTTCAACACCTCTACTACATACTATACACCTTTTAAATGGCTTTAGGTGATCTCTCCCTTGCTGCAACTGACACAACAACTAAGCTTTATGCAAATGAATGCACAATGACGTCACCATGCATTGAACCCTTTGTAGTTTTAAGTAAAACTATATATATTTTAGCATACAAAAAACTACAGCTCCCATTAAAATATACAATCGCAGCAGCGCAGCTACTTATGTCATCGTAACATGATTTTGTCCATATCCAGAAAACTCCCCAGTAATTATTTAATCTTTTTAGTTGTTATCTCTGCTTTTTTAAAACGTCTCCATTGTTAAGTCCTTTCTGTCCTGCTGTTATTACAGACATGTCTGATACAGGATTTCTTTGTGGAAGGAAGAGATGGATTCATGAGGCAGTGCTGGGATTGTTCATATGTCAAACCTTTTATCTCTATCTCACTGTGTGTTTCAGGTGGACGATGGGTTTTGGGAGGGAGAGCTGAATGGACGGATCGGTGTCTTCCCCTCGTTGGTGGTAGAGCTCGTCCATGATGAAGGGGAGGAGGAGGAGAAGGAGGTGACCCTGTGTTCTCTGTATGCTTTCATAAATAAATCCTGTAAATGATGACTTTTAAAAAGCTTTGCCCAACTCATCTTACTGATTATTTTCTTTTTATTATTTCTAATTGACTTTGTTCCCCTCTGGTATTTATATTTCCCCAGCCTCTCCCCACCCCAAACATGCCTCCCTTCTCTCCCTCCAGCCCAATCCCTTCCAACTCTGGCTGTAGTTCAGCACTCAGTGCTACCCCCTCCAGTGGTGTGGATGACAGACAGCAGCTCTTTCCTCCGAGGCTCGCAGACAACACAATAGGTGAGTGATGTCAAACTTTACCCTAGCTGGAGCAGAGGTTTTGTCTGCTCCTATTCTAATGTCAGTGTGTTGAGATGGTAATGGTTGTCAGTGTGTGTGTGTGTGTGTGTGTGTGTGTGTGTGTTGTCCTATCAGAGACTGCAGGCAGCAGCCACAATTCTCCAGACGTTTCCAGCAGCCGACTAAGACCAGTATGTGCCCTTTAAAACAAAGATTGTTCTCTGTATTTATGAAGTTTTGGCATAACAGCATGCCCTCGAACAAACTGGACAGATGAGGATTGGTGAATGCTAATTATATTTGTAATAATGATGTTTGAGGGATCCAGTGATAATCACCCCATCTCTGTCTTCCCTCTGTCCTGATCTAGTGTCGAGCGCCTCCTCCTCCTCCTCCTCCAACACAGAAGCCTTCCCCTCAGCCTTGAGACAAAGTCTGGACTCACCGCCAACAATACACCATGTGGAAGGATGTGTTAGAGTTTCCCATTGGTCAATGTAGACGTAAGGTGATTTGAACAGCAGAGAGTATAATTAAGCAATATCACACGAGAGATGCGTTACCGCAGGCCAGCTACTTAGTTTCACGTACATGTATCTCTAGGTATCATGTACATGTATCTCTATGTTTTATGTATCTGTGTGTGTTATGTACATGTACTGTATCTGTATGCAGGGTCCAAAATTAGCACCATCTACCAGCCAATTGCTGGAAAAAAATGCATGTGGCTGGCAGATTTGCTTCACTCACCAGCCAAAAAAACAATGGCAACCTAGTGAGTAGCTGGTAAAATTTTAACGTTGACTAGCCATTTGGCTAGTTAATTTTGGACCCTGTCTGTATGTATCATGTACATGGATCTCTATGTATTATGTACATGTATCTGTATGTATTATGTATCTGTATGTTTAATGTACATGTATCTGTTGTTTCCATTTGTTGATTCTGACCAGTTAACAGCTGATCACACAGTAATGGGACGTTGCTCCTTCGTTTCCTGCTCTCCAGACTGTATTCAGCCCGCTCTTTAACAGACTGAACGTCCATGTTTATATTTTATAGTTTTTTAGCAGCGGCTCACGTTACCTGGAGGTTTGTACTTAAGTATTCAGCTTCTGTCCTTTACTTTGTCCTTGTCTGACGACCATTCACAATTTCACTCAAATGTTATTTGTGGAAATATGTCCATGGCTGTGGTGCAATCAAAGACACATCACCGTTAATGTGTAACGGTTTTTAGAACACCTGTAAAGCGGATTGATACATGTGTAGTTAAAAGTGATGTCATACTGTATATCAGCACTCATGGAATGCCTGTTGTCCAATCACATTACCTGGTTTGAGCTAGCTTTAAATCCCCCATGTGTCCCTGCAGTGGAACTAACCTCCATGTGAGCACAGACACAGATATGTGCACCAACATTCATGCAATGGTGACAAAGACATTAACCCTTTGAGGTCTAAGGGCATTTTCACATATGTTCTTAAATTTACCTTTTTAAGGTATTTGCATATAACTGATCCCCATGTGTTTCATATCAAAATGTTCAGAACAAACTCAGCTTTCCGTACAGTGACACCCACATTTTTTTGTTTCAGTGCTTGAAATAAGTTTACCAAATTCATTAGGTTTTATATGATTAAAATAGTAAATAAATGTCTGAAATGAAATTTTTTAATATCGATTTTTGAGTCTGAGTTTTGTCATCGTTTGGACGTGCCGGTGGGTCTTTCGTCCTCAGAGGGTTAAAGGGAGAAGTCAGCAGCCATGCCTACATGCACCAGGATGCATTGCGTGCGATCAACAAGTTTGCTTAGTTCTCTTAGCTTTTTAGTAAACAAAATACCAAATGTCAAGAAAGGAAAAAATCGTACACCTAAACAGAAAAATACAACCGCACACCTTCTGAATCTAAGTTTGTCTCTTTATCAGAACCAAGACGAGATTAATTACCATTACCTTGTTAACTCATTATGAAACACACTTCATTCAAATGAGACAGACACTAAATAAAACTCACCGTATCCTTCTTAGTTAGTCTTTCCAGTGTTCAACAATCACCCACTCTAGTTCACAGAGGTGTGAAAATGAATTGTAAAAGTATATGGAAGTAAGAATCTGGAACTCTGTAGGTCTCCTTCAGCAGATTTCTAAACTATTTTTTATAGATGCTATTACCATTAACTAGGTGTTATAATGATTTAGTTTTCAATTTGTCTGTTTTTGTACTGTGTTGTATCATTGTGGATTTATTGAAACTAATGGTGCATTATAGCAACAGAATGGCTAATAATGTGTGATGCTTATTTGACTGATGTCATGTTGTGATGTCATCGAGCTCGATAAGGACACAACACACACTCACACAGGTGTGAAAAGCATAGTTCTGGTATTTATTTCATTAGAGTAAATTATGATACATGTGCATATTTACATCCCCAGCCTGTGTAGGTACTGTACATACGGCCCAGGCCCTGCCAGGGAGGACAAATACTTTATACATCTGTCAAAGAAAAGTGGTTCTGTCTGATCAGATATGACGATTTTTAGTGATTATGGAGAATAATAAGTTGCAACATGAGTTCAATAGCTGCTTGACATCTCACCACTTTGGTATCATTGTCACAATTCTTCTGTAGCCTTTATAATAAACAAGTTTCCCCAGATCCCAGGGCAGCAACAGGTACATATAATGCAAGCTGACCAAAACCTATTTATTGGTCCCATTGTCAAAATAACTCAACAGTGTGCATGTGTTGTGTTATGTTATGTGTCAGCCTGAAGATGAAATGAAATGGAAGAGGAATGACAAGCAGCACAGAGGACCTCTGAGCTAAGCTGGTCCTTAGGGTAATATTTCATATTCAAACGCATGTACTGTTGCTGGTGCATGAAACTTTGGGCTGATTGTGACTTGGCCTTTAAGAGGCAGTTGTCCTGCTGGAGACTTCATACACACACCATTTAAATACTGCCAAAAACATCCAGATTCTATAACCTTCCATTTAATTTCCAAGTACACCAATGCATCTGCAATGTGAATGCCACGTGGATCTTTAATAAATCAAATACTCTGTATCTGCTCTTCCTAATAATTGTGCCACGCTCGCATTCTCTGGAGATTCAATATTAAGCTTTCTGATCAGTTTCGCTCTGTAACTAAATGAGTCTCTGAATTAGTTCCAAAGATATTTAATATCTCCGGACTATTGGGCCCCAGTTAAAGGATTCGAAGGACACAGTTAATTAAACAAAACAGAAAATGTTTGCTGGCTAATGTTTTACACTAGAATCACCAGGCAACGTCTCAATATGCTGCTATAAAACTCTGTTTACCATGGGCATATTAGTTTTTCGGTTGTACTTGGTTTAAGTAGACTTATAAAAATGTTATTCTTTGAATGCGTTTTAAAATAATCATTCCAATGCATGTCAGCTTGTGTCAAACATTCTCGTAAATCAAATGACTTCATCTTGAGTCTTCTATACGTACTCTGAGAACACTGACCTGACTAAAGTAGATGTTTTGCAGTGCAGTCAGCTATACAACCCTGGACTTGGTCTGGATAGGTGCTCCATGTTCTTAGGCAGACAGACCTTTGACTTTAACTGCGACTGTCTCCAAATGGATCAGAAGGACAGAGAGACACAGAGCTTCACTTATGGCTACTGATAGCTGCACTATTAGGACAGCTCATATCCTTTTATATACATGATTCTATATTTGCAATGCAATGTACCGATATGATGCATTTTGCCAGCTGATATAGTGCATTAGTAAAAATCCAAAGAGCTCTTTACACACACTAGCTTTTAGAGTATTATCTTGTAAATCGGTTTCCAACAGATAAGCATATGCTGTGTTGAAAAGTAACACAGCAGCTTGTATTTCTTGGAATAAATTTGTTGATGACATCACTTCCTGCAGCGATGAAGGTGGTGATGGAAACCCTCTGACGTGTGGATGTGTGATGTGTTTGGAACCAGCAGAGGGTGACACACAAACTGTCACCATCCCCATTCCTAAGAAAAACCTCCAAACATCAACAGATCATTAAAGTACCAAAACATCCTGCAGAGGTCTGGATAAAGATATGGTACTGTATTTCCTGCTGACCACAGCTTTAGACATTCTAGAGATATTCTGTCCACAGGCCACACAGCGAAAAGGAAGATGGCTGAAATTAACATTTGGTGGGAAAATAAAGGCACGCATTGAGAGGAAAACTGGGTCAGCAGACTACAGGCCTCCGGGCTGCTTTCCCATAAAGACCAGGAAGTGATGCTGACCTCTGACCTTTGACCTTTAACCTTTGAGCTGTGTCTTGTAAACTCCTTCTGTTGGAACCGGTCTCTGGAGAGCTGGAGTCTCCAGGGCCAGAGGCTCGGCTGCACCGTACACTGGGCTGAATTCCAACTAATCTTAACAAATAAAGATTCCCTACTTGTGTTTCTTATGACATACAAGAGGGATGCCCGTACTTGCTGTCTTATAGGTTCATTTCACTGAAATTATATAAATTACGTACATGTTTTCATCCTTAACACTAATTTTATCTGGGAAGGAAATTTCATTCACCTTCGCTATTTTGTGGATCAACGTTCAGAGGCAGGTATCTGAAAACCTGAGCACAACCACGGAGGCAAATTGATAGTAAGTGACACACTGGATTTTTAAAAAATTTTTTTACTGGGGAACAGATCCTTTAGGAACTGTCGCCATGCAGGAAGTAAAAGTGTCCCTCTTTTTTTGGAGGATCAATAGTTCTGCACGACAGTGTGTAAGCCACTATGAGGAAGTATAACTCTAAAGGTTTTGAGAATTAAGTTGGAGGAGAAAAAAAAGTCAAAATGTGTAATATCTTAAGATTAAAGTGATCATAATATGAAAGTAAAGTCATAGTTGCTTCTGGCACAAAATGTCAAGTGAATAGATTGAGCAGATTGCATTTTATTCTTTAGTTATTTTTCCATACAGTGGCCTTGTAGTTTGGGTTAGGGTTCGGGCAATTTGATTTTCAAACCTTCCTTTATGTCTTTCCTTCTTCAAAAGAACATACACTACTTAAAGTGGTAATCCTCAACTGATGTATTGCTTTGTCTTTTCTTCCTTCGTTCCTAAGTGAATTGCAATGCGTGGCCAGTACTGTGACATCTTCTTCTTTTGGATTTTTTGTTGATTAAGTTCAAATGTCTTTAGCTTTAGTTTTCTTCATTCACAGTAACTACCTAGTTCAGACACAGACGCACTGAATGAACTGGATGTGTGAGTTGATATAAAAATGCTTCAGATCATTACCTATCTTTTTTGTAATGTTAGTGACCAGTCCTATGTATATATATATAGGTTATGATAGCGCTTTTATCATCTACACGAGTAGTCAAAGGGCTCTGAACAAACCCAAAGTCTTGTGAAACCAAATTTTGTTTAACTATTGTTGCTGCTCACAGATGATATGATTATTTCAGTTGTTCTACTAAAACTAAAAAAATTAAACCAAGGTTGTAATAAATGTAGTTTCCTTTAAAATGTAGTCTAAATGGACGCCATTTTACACTATATGCACACGGGACCACACCTTTAGATGGTTGCTGCAGGGTATATTATGGCCTTGTTATTGTAGTAGTTTTGTATTAAGAGAGTATAGAGACACAGTAAAACTGAAGGGGTGTATATATACTTTATGTATAGCATCACACAGCTGTAACCAGGCTGCTCCAGTGTTGGGATTAGTAGTAGTTTTAAAAATCGCAGGTGAGACATATAATGTTGAGTTCTACTGTGTAATCACATGAGGGTGAACAGAAGGCATATCAATGTAGAGTTCCACTGTAGTCACCAATGTACAATATCACCAGACTGCTGGAGAGGCTTTACAAGTTAGACCAATTTAAAATACTCCATCTTACTATAAAATACATTCATTTTAGGTTTCACAGCTTTAAGGACTGCAGAGCATATTCTGTCATGTCTCTGTAGTCTGAGACCTTATTTCATAAGCATTGGCATGTACTGCTTGATATTACGATCATCAGTACAGAGTGCGGAGTCTATGGCTGTACTTTCTATCATAGCTTTTCATCAGTCATTTGCCATTGTTTTGCATTTTCCTGGTTCAATATATGTCGAACACATTACAAAATGGCATGAGCAGAAAGAAGTATTGGGAATAACAAGACTTGAAAAAAATCCAATCTTTTACTTGATATGTATTATTTCCAGAAAACTATTCTGTGACTGGAGGGACTGGTATGCAGTGGCGTATTTACCTGTAGAAGTGACTGATTACACTACTGTACTTCTACTGCTATAGTGGTAATATACCAGGGAACCAGTGGGACTTCTCTATATGGTCACATAAGTGACTGCCGACAGGGTGTCTGCTGGTGCTCAGAATAACACCACATAAGACCTGTGTTCAGAACAACTGGTTACTGTTTGCATGGTGGGAAGCCAGTGAAGTATCGAGTCCTTATTTCTTCACTAGCACTAACAGGGAACCTGTGCAGGGAAGATGGATCTGTCAACATACATACGGGTTATACTCTCATGGAGGCAATTCACTCCACATTTGGAGGGAAAAGGGGAAAACTTGAGTGAACACCTGGCAACATACTGCAGGCTACTGCCAAAAGCCACTACAGTATAGCATAAGGGTCAATAATAACTGCATGAACTTGCAAATTCACTAAATCTCGACTGGCCAAGCTGCCGATAGAGCCACTGTTGCTCCCGTGTGTTTGTGCTGTTGATCCGATTCACAATCAGCAGGATCAATAGATGAGATTAGAGACATTAGCACCTTAATACATCAATAAACAATCATGATGGCTACCAAATCAATAAATTAATCACACAGCAAAGACTCAAATCGAATCAGTCCGTTACCAAGTCAACTAAACATCTAGACGTTAACTAATCCATCAGCCAGCCAAGTGGGCAGCCTATCACTATTAAACGATTTAGTCAAAAGAAAACTCCACCCTGCAATGATATTAAATGAGATTTAAAGTTTTGTTTTCTTTTGGCGGCACCGGTGACGAGTATCGGTAATTGCAGCCATTTGTTTTTCAATAGTATCTTTATGATATGAAAATCTTGAAACTTTCTTGAGCTGTATAATATAGGACAATTAACATCAAGTCCAGTAATTGATTTTTAGCCAGACTAGTGGCGGGGCTCCAGAGATGTCTGACGTTCAGTCAGTTTGAGGGTCCATCACTTTCGCCTGGACTGAAAAATCCACTTTGTCCAATACTGGATAACATTGTCATTGTGGGCACGTTAGCATACTGACGTTAGCATTTAGCTATGCGTCGTGCTACGTACAGCCTCGCAGAGCCGCTAAAATGGCTGTAAAATGTCCATAAAAGTAGGAAAAACCCTTCACAAATCTAAAACAAAATGGTCAGCCATGAAGTATATGTGATTGGTGGTTAAAAAATGGTTAAAACATGCAACATCCATCATATTATCTTTTAAATCTAGCAGTAGAAGAGTTTCTGATCATTTTCCATTTGTCAAACAGCAAGTCAGTTACCCAGCCAGTCCAGTCTCGCTCTCTATTTAAGGCGTGTTCATAATTGCTTGATTGTATTTTTACTACATGTATTATTTCCTACAGTCCACTGAGTGGTGCCACTCTTCACTTCTTTCTTTGGATTATCAGAGCTGAACTCTCGGCCATATCACCACCTATCAGTCCTGTTTTGACCAAGTGTTGTCCATCTTCTCCAACTCCTCCTCCACCCTCTCTGCTTCTTCGACCTGTGTCACTTTGCAGTCCCTAATATCTTCCATCTCCACCATATCATCCTTCTCTTGGCTCACCCTTGGCCTAACCTCTGCTCCAGGCATCTCTCCACTTTGATTTTCAGGTTGTCCAACGCCTGAAACATAAACCTCTCCTCCCTGACCAACTGCTGGACTAATTCTCGCTTTTTCTGATTCAACCTGGAGTTCAGAGGTTGCTCTTATCTGGTCTTTTATTGACGTAGAGGATTCTTTCTCCTCCACCATAGTGACAACGGAAAACTCTCTCTTGCTGTCAGGGCTGGCTTTGACGACGGTCACACTACTTATTCTGCTCCCTATAGGTGAGGAGGGGGACAGGGGACTGGAAGGCGACAGAGGCAAACTGCTCAGTCTGTCTTTAGAAAGCTGATCAATGGAAGAGTAAAGGGCAGGACCTTTAGAATCTCCCTCAACTGGTGAAGGTTTAGCAGTTTTGAGAATCCCCACTCTCATTATTTCTGTTTTTTCTTCTGTCATTGGGATTCTGGCTCCTTCCAGCTCTTGTTCCTTCAGAGAGAATGGCTTTGAAATCATATCCCCTTTGGCCATAGATGTCACAGATGTCTCAATTCCTGACTTCAAAGTCGGACGAGGTGAACTTCCAAAGGACGGGTTTTGGTCTGCTGGAGAAGTAGAGGGGGTTTGTGGTGATACTGGCATGGTGTCAAGTTTGAGGCTAGCAGTAAGAGCAGGTGAGGGAGTTCGGGTTTGTAATGGACTAGCACTTTTTCCAAAGGATGAAGATGGAATAGGGGATTGGCTAGACATGGCTCGGCCTGATGGGAGTTTGGGGCTTGGAGTGAGGGCAGCCTCCGATGGAGTATGTCTTGAGCTAAGTTTGGGGCTCGGTGTGACCGGCACGGGTGAGATAGGAGTTTGTAACAAAGAGACTGAAGATGGAGGGGATGAACCTAAGCTTATTAAAGCTAGGCTAGCACCACAACCTGATTCCAGATCTGGGCTGGAGCTTGGGTCAGGGGGAGTTCGGGTAACTGGAAAACCTGTGCTAGAACAGGGATCGGGTTGACCAGTAATGACAAGAGTGACACCTGGAATGGATCCAGGCATGGGGGCTATTGGTGTAGAGGTTTGTAGCGGCCCAGGATCAGATGCCTCCTCATTTTTTAACACCTTCCCCCCAACATCTCCTTGTTTCTCTGTTGTCTTAAATGCAGGAGATGGAATGTGAAGAGAGCTGGGGGCAGGAGCTGCTGTAGTATCAACAGACAGTGTGACCAGAAGGTTGGTATGAGGTTCAGGACTGGGCTCATGTTTAAAGCCCTTCTCAGGAGCAGACGTAGAGCCCTGGGCCCGATCCTTACTTTGGGTCGAGGGAGAATCAACAGAACCTGAAGTCTTAGCCTCACGTTGAGGTGAATCAAGCGTTTGACTCTTTAAGGGTTCGGTTTCAGGTTTGATACCAGGTTTCGTACCACGTTCAGGAGCAACTTCAATGTTCTCTGCCTGCAACACTTCCTCCAGCACTACAGGTTGCTGCTGAATAGCGAATCTAACACCTCCGCTCTCTGTGCCTGTCCCCTCTCTTGCTTTAATGCCAACGGGGTCGCTGCTCCGCCTTAGCCCGAATATGCCAACACTCTTCCTGCGTTTTCCCACATTCGGAGCGACCCCATTGGAGCCCTCTAAAGGCGGTCGGACATCCTTGAACATGCTTCTTAGATTGTACCCGCCCTCCTTCCGATCGTCACTGTCCTGGGACTGGTCCAGCTGGTCCCCTGAACTGACCAATGGATTGGGACCTCCATGGAGCTTCTTATCAGTGTGCGTCACCCGGAACCTGAAGGGATCATGATACATTCAGGATGAAATATTTCTACTACATGCACTCTGCACAGGTGGTTTAATCGTCTGTTACCTGCCAACAGAGAAGACAGTCTGCTCTCCAGGTCGTTGTTTAGAGCGGGGGGTTCGGCTTTGTCGTCGGCCCTTTTTAGACCGGACCTGGGCACAGAGGTGGCAGGAGTTGTGGTCGGTGCCTGAGTGGACTGTATGGTGATGGGGAGGAACACCACCAATGGACTCCTTACGCAGCCTGGGCATCAACATCATAATTAGTATTACCATGAACATTGTTCTTATTCTAGTGGTATGTGTATAGTATGTAATGTGTGTAGACTAAAGTGGAATTACGCTTCCCCGGGCTGTATGTAAGCAAACATTCAGGTGTTGTTCGGACATATTGAGCACATAGTTCTGGCAATGTTAAATAATTTAAGTTTAAGAAAATCAATGGGTTTAGTTGGTCACAGTGGTGATGACGAGGCAAAATCAGGGATTAGACGTTATCAGTCTTTTTAATTGTACAACAATTCTAATTGTTCACCCTTGACATTGTTTGGAGGCGTGAACATGCAAAGTCCCTAAATGCTGGTTTTGAAATGGTTGATTATACAATAGTCAGATATGGAAAACCGTTACAACTGCACTGTGACATTTAGGGCCCTGTCTTGCACCCAGTGCTGCGCAGCACAAAGCCCGACGCAAGTGTCTTTGCTAGTTTAAGACCGACGCAGTTGTCAGTTTCCTGTCCAGCGCCCATGTCATTTAAATAGCAATTTTTATTTTAAAAGCAAATTAGTAAAATGCACCTAGGCTCGTGCACAGCGCGCGCACACTATGCTTGTTACACACACACAGGGAAGCGCAGCAGCACACAAACATGCAAAAGATTACAAATACAAATATTACGGTGCAAAAGGGAATGGGAGATGACACTGATTGGTTTATTGCATGTTACGCCCAAAACACACACACTAAGTACAACCCTTTTGAACCATGCGCCTGGCGCACGGACCCTTTTTTCCGCCGTCAAACTAGCACTAACACTTTTCATCCAGTCCTTCTAGTTGTGGAGTTCGCTGGTGCTAGGCTAGCGCAAGTCAACAGTATCTGCTAGCCTGCCATTAAAAGCAGTCTTACACAATCCACCCGAGGCAAATAAATTATAACGCCAGACTATCGATGTAAATGTCTGTTGATAAAATAATGTTAGAAACAAAACTACCCTTGCATCTCAGAGATCGCATTACAATTTTAGGGACTAGTTTCTCAGCAGCGGCGGAATTTTACTTAGCTCCGGTTAGTAGTACTGCGCCATAAAGTAAACAGAGATGCGCACTCCAGTCGGGAAACCTAGTAGCTACCGGCAGAGACCCTACTCAACTGGCAAATGTGTAGTGATCATTTTAGACCAGATGACTTTGAAAAAACCCACAATCTAAAGGACCACAAGTCACTGACAACGAATGTGGTTCCATCCGTCTTTCTAGATGCACCAACAGCTACTAATGAACAGGTAATAACTTTCGGTAGGCTACTCCAGCTAATAAAGCTAGCCCCTTTCATAACGTTAGCCTAGCTGCTACTGATAGATTGAGACTGACAACGTTAGTGGAATGTTACTGTTCAATGCATTGTGGAGAGTGACAACGGTATAGCTACACTCTTGGTAGATACCTGGCTGGGCTAACCGCTAACTTTTTAAATTGCTGACAGAAACATCATGTAAGCTCAGACAGTTTACATGCAAATTGCTAGCCCGTGTGCTTTCATGTACCGGTAACGTTATGTGAGTTATAGCCTGGCAGAGTGGAATTAGTTGGAGCTCACAGCGCTAGGTAAATAAACTTACGTGATTGTCATGTAAACCGGCTTTCTCAGTAGCCTAGGTAATATCACTCCGCCGCTGCTGTAGCCTATGCTACCAACTACAGGGAACAAAGTATAACTATTGCAATGCGATGCAAGGGTAGTTTTAATTCTAACATTATTCTATCAACAGACATTTACATTGATAGTCTGGCATTATAATTTATTTGCCTCGGGTGTACTGTGGAGTGTGTAAGACTGCTTTTAATGGCAGGCTAGCAGATACTGTTGACTTGCGCTAGCCTAGCACCAGCAAACTCTGCAACTGGAAGGACTGGATGAAAAGTGTTGAAAACTGTCTCCACTGATAAATAACACACTGGCTAACTTGGAAATGAGGACCTATGTCCAAAATTCTGAACCACCCCTTTAAGCTACAAGTGAGGAAAGAATACACTGTACTCATCCACCCTTGTGACATTACCATGCAGTCAACAGACAGTAAATGTCTCACTAATACACACTCTGTTGGATGAGCTTACCTGGGGTCATGGCGCACACATACATTTTGGTTCCCAAACATCTCATTGAAGGCTTCCATGTTAGCTAGAGGTGACAACAGGAAGAATCCATATAAGAGTGGCACTAATCGAGTACTAGTAGATGGATTTGCTGATACATACTGATCTTATAAAATTGCATGGCAAATGTGTATCAACTCCAAAAACAGCACAGCAGGATGACAGTATAGAAAGGACAGTAAATTAGATGGAGAATAAACTAAAAGGTTAGGATTAATGTTGATGAATTCAAAGAAAATGAAACTGTTCAATCCAAACTGCTATTCAGCAATTCTTTTGTCACCTTCATTTTCAATAATGCATTTGAGGATCTGCTCCACTGTGTCCTGGTTCTCCTCGTCCTCATCTGAAACACAGCATAACAACTGACCGATTAAACCCACAACTTTTATATGTTGCAGTTGCCAAACACCTCAAACAACACAATTTACAAAGTGAGCGTATGTTTGAATAGCTTTGTGTGAGAGTACGTGGGATGCAGGCATTACAGAAGTACACAAAGGTGTGTGAGGGTTTGTGTATTTCTGCAGGAGTGTTGTGGCTGAAAAAGAGTGGGAGCAAGGGAGAGAGAGAGAGAGAGAGAGAGATGGAAAGAAACACTAAGATGACAAAAGGTCAAAAACGTTGAAAAAAAACAAAAAAAACTTTTCATTAGGAGGCAGTATTGTCTCTAATTCTGTAGGACAAGTAGAAAATGTAAAGTTCTCTCTCTTTCAGTTTGATGCTATATCTCCAAACTGGCGGGAACAAACACAGCTCATCCTCTGTATATGGAGGAGGCTTTACAATGCTGGTTGATTGGTACAGCTCGACTTGACTCGACTCTACTCATTTTTGTTACCAGGTACATTTCTAGATTTTGTTTTCCATTGCAGATAGTGCCCCATCAGCGCAGGCTGGATTCTTAGCTTTTCATAGCAATGCCGCGAGAAACTGCCGTGACATCATCTTCAATGCCACACAGGTCTAATGGACTCGTTCACCAGCAACCAAAACGGAGGAAAGTCTACACCTCGTCAACTGACCACACCGTGGTTCAGTGGGCCCCCACTGTTTTTAAATCTTGGTCGAGTGAATAAAAAGGTTGCATTCGCTATGGATGGTGGCTTGGCTATTTAAAGAAGGCAGGTATGTGTGGGTTATGACGATTTTCTCTTACCAATCAGTGGTCTGCAGTGTTTTAAGTGTTTCTTGGTATAAATACTGTATTTCTATTTTAGTCCCTGCCTGGTCATTGCCCAATGCTTTCAACACGCAGACTTTCTACTCTGAATTTGTGCTCTACTTTGTGGAAAACTTCCCTAATAATTCCTAACGAAGGACTAAAGCCTATAGTAGATACTGATGAGTTATAGAAAACAGACTGGGAGATCCTATATTATTTGTATAGATTATTAAGTAATGATTAGTTCATGAATATCTGTGAATCGATCATATTGACCACTTTTTTTGAGTCCTTCTGAATTAATTACTGAGTGCCCCAAATGACTCATTAATTACATTACTTAAACATGTGTTACTATTTTTGTTTCCCCCCCAAAGTGATACATAATACTAAGTATTTACTAAGTAGTCCCTCATTATTTCTTCATCATTATCTTATGATCACTTAGCCTTTTTGTGTCCCTTGTGCTGTTCTCTAACTCATTCATTCAAATCGATATCTACTATAATATATTGAATTGAATTAATAGTGTCCTGCATTAGCAATTATTAGGCAAGTATTTATTAGTTATCAAGTAGTTCCTGATTCATTCCTCACCCATTTCTCAATTGACTAATCATTAACTAATTAACTAATATTCTGCAGGGTGTGGAATCGTAGGCTATATAAGCTGCTACTGAGTTATGATCAGCCAATACACTCACGTGCCGGCGCCTACATTATGTTTGCATTGGGCCCTCTCTCAGAAATCAAATGCTGGCCCACAGATTTACGCCCTGTCTCTTGAAACTCGCCGCGGCACTACCAGAATGCATTGCACGGCTGCTTACATAGACAGCGAATGGGAAGCAGGGAAATTATGGTCCATGTGGACACCTACCATCACATGAGAGCACCTTTTCTACAAACAACCCACCGTCTGCATTTCCCCCAAGCTTCTTCTCCTCCTCCTCCTCCTCCTCGTCTGGGTCGTCCATGTCTCCGGTGCGGCAGCGGTAGCCCTGCTTCTTCAGCAGGTGGCAGATGAGGAAGCCCAGCAGTCCGGTGAGGAAAAAGAGGAAGACTACCACAAAGATCATGTAGGGTAGGGGATGTTCCTCCACCCCTGAGGCTTCTAATTCAGTCATAATGTAGCTTCAATCGCAGTCACGGAGAGAGAGAGAGAGAGAGAGAGAGAGAGAGAGAGAGAGAGAGAGAGAGAGAGAGAGAGAGAGAGAGAGAGAGAGAGAGAGAGAGAGAGAGTACATTTTATCATTTCAAGGTACTTTCAGCATTTTGAGTTTCAACTACTGAGGCGTAGTTCAGACAAATAAAATAAAGAGACTCATTTTTGTTCAACGGATGTATGAACTGGGACATTAGTTTGAGTCTTCTGCCTCATCTAATGCTATGTTGCTTAGCTCTAATTAAACAGTATACAGCAGCTACCACCCACACATTACAAACACATTATAATTACTGAGATATGTGTTGTGTAAGAAAGTGACAGAGGAATAATTCCTGTTGCTGTTGTCTTTACAGGCAGTCGAGCTCTGAGACTTTTAGTCAGTGTGAGGACAAAAGAATAATGATTAGGAAGACAAAACTAACACCTCCAACCCCTAACCTCCAAACATAGTGAGGGTTAAAAACAAGACAAACCTACAGGCTGTGTGTTTGCTTCAAACCATCCTCACGACTTCTGTTGCAGACTGGTCAACATCAAGAGTCAGTCTGGGAAACAGAGAAAGGGAGGAAGATAAATCCATAAGTACTAACTGTCACTTCTGTATCTTTACAGACATTTAAATACACTGAGAAAAGAGAAAGAGAGAGAGAGAGAGAGAGAGAGAGAGAGAGAGAGGTGCATTTGGACATTTATGTAACATTCCACATTAGTTGTGGGGGGGGGATTGACACAGCATAGTATCACAATATTTTCCGTGGCAATACTGTATCGATACACGGATGCCAAGTATAGATCTTTTATTATATAAATTGCACATGAAAATTTTACTTTTTGGTACTAGAATAATAAAATTAATTGCTTCTTCAGTCCACCAGATTGGACTGATGTGTTAAATTAGCTATATCTTTTCTGTAAGGGTAGTATTCTATTTTAGTAACTGTTGTTTTGCCAACAGTTAGTGGACATTTCTGTAATTCTTTTAATTAATGCTGATGTCTCCCACTCGAAAGGTTTTTCAGACTTGTTTGCTCATAATTACCATGTTAATGGTATAATGTGAATAATCTGTTATTGTGAAAGGGAGCATTTGCTTTCTAATGGTTTTCTTAAAGTAAATTTGAATTGTACAGAAAAGCCAGGTCCATCTATTGCTCCAGCAAAGGAGTATTGACTAGTATCTGGGCAGAATACTGTATAACACAATATTTCCACAATGATTAGCCCATCGATGGGCCAAACTGCATAAAGATTTTCACATAAAACAACAGAAATCTGCTTAACCAAAGGAAAGACAACAGAGAGAACAACTTTGTCCAGCATCAACCGATTCCGAACTAACATATTTATACAACCGTCCCTGAACACTTCTTCTTCTTCTAATAATCTTCATGTATGTTCATGCAAATATGCACATGCCTGTAAAACCCATACTGTAGTTGTGATGTTTTTTAATATGCAATTTGTATTATTTTGCCCAGGCTGTAATCTCTCCTACAAATTAAAAAATACAGTAACATCGAAGCATCTTTCCTTATGCCTGATAGCGGACAAACAGATAGTTCTTACCATTTTCCTGCCGGTCAACATGTGAAAGTCAGCACGCTCAAAGTAGTGTGACGACAACAAGACAGAAAAAAAGCTGTTGAGATTGGTTGATTAACAATGTAAAAGTGTGTGTGCTGGATAAGAAGCTAACCCTCCTGTATAGTATGGTTCCCCTGAGCCCCACCTTGTCTGTCTATCTCACACACTGTCTGTTTGTCTGTCTGTCTGTCTGCTCAGAGGCAGAGTGAGAGAGGCACAAGAGAGGGAGATACAACACATAGTTCACAATTCTGTGCCCACTTATATATATAGGTTCATATATTAATATTTGTATATGTCACATAACATGTAATTGTGAATGTGCACACAGTAAATACACAAAGTGTAGATTATGAGTTACATATAGCAGCTTATCAGTGTTGCCCTCCTGCTGGCTTATCAGCATCCTTACACACACACACACACACACACACACACACACACACACACACTCAGAGATTAGTTCCATTTATGCACACAGTACAGTATGTCTGCAATGAAAGTTAAGATGATACACATCTTAACTGTTCAATCTTCGTTCATTTCTCACTGGTCAGATGCCATGCATTTTAATATTTCTTGCTAAGCACTCTGTCACTGACATAAATGTAACATTACTACTATTACTATAAATAATATAGGTTTGCCATGGGAAATAATAATACAAACAGGAAACAACCTAAAGCTTTTCAGGGACTTGTTTTAAACATAACCATTCTTTTGCTGAACTGGATGAAAGAAATGTTCCATGCCAAAATCATTCGATGACTCTCCTCTCAGGTGGTCCGATCAGAGGTTCAGTGCAGCATGCGTGTATAGAATGCATCATGCGTGTGATGGTCTGTTATCCCACCATGAAGGGACAGGAAAAGACTATAAACAGCATGAATAGTGACAGTTTGACAGTGACTCATAACAAGATTTCCACAGTTTGTCTAACCATGAGCAAAACCTTCACTACTGTTGTTTTAACCTCGCTCGCCAAAGCTTCACATGATGCTCATGTTCACATGTCTTAGCCTGCTGCATCATGTATTCTTGCTGTCACTGTCAACCACAGTAAAACCATTTCCTGTTTAGACACACACACACACACACACACACACACACACACACACACACACAGCCATGTGACAGAGCAGCTATACAGCTCACTCTTGTATTTTACTCAGTCAGAGAGTAAAGAAACTGATTTGGGATTTATCATGAAGTAAAATGAGTCTCCATGAAAACACTTCAGTAAATATCCATTAGCCAGGAGCATTTCCAACAACTGAGCCCCAGCACACACTGTTCTCATGTCGTCTTCTTGAAGGAGGAACATCACTAACACCTGAAGCAAGACGTCACAGATGTCCTCTGTCAGCATCGCAGCACATCTGTCAGCCCAATACACAGTTAGTGCAGCTACACACTGCAGTCAGAAGAGCTGGTGCATGTCAGGGAGCAGTTCTGCTGGTCTGCGCACACAGGGTGTTATAGGGAGAGCCAACGACACAGAGCTTAGTGCGTTATTAGGCGTTATTAGACCCAGGTCCACACACAGACAGCAGCACAGACCAGCACTCATTTCAGCCAAAAGCACAGAGCAACGTTACCGACAAGGTGCTGCTCTGGCCAATCAAAAGCAAGCACACATTCCTGGGAGATGCCTTTGTTTCTACTGTCCAGCTCGTGATCGCCATGACCACAGATATTGTAACAACCTGCCGCTAATACAATCCTGTGTCAGAGTATGATGATGATGATGATGATGATGATGAGCCTCTGTGCAGTGTGTTATCTGTCACACAAACTGGACTTGACTGTCTGGTCAGCGACATGCCTCCACCAACACCAACTGTCAAATGCATCACTAGCTTAGAGGGAACATTTATTATACCTCTGACATCTGTTATATCACGTGTTTCCAAGACTGGAATTGATCCGCCAACCTTCTGCGATCGAAAATGGGCGACCATTCTACCTCCGAGCTACAAGCCACTCAAGTTCCACAGTGGTTTCAGCAGGTTCACCTGGTCTGAATGCAGTGGCAATAACTACCAGAACATTACCATTTTACAAGTGGACATGGTGTGCTATTTCACATCCCCACGCAGTTTAACACAGGTGATAATCCCACTGAGCACACACTGCTGTCAGTGATCCCAGCAGAACGTTCCCTAAAGGTTCGATTTTCTCAACCTTTAAAGCAGAAGGTTATTGTTGTAAAACCTTTACAGAACCTCTGGGGAACCTTCCTGCTACCTAAACTTCTTCTGATTGCTCGTATTGGTATGATATTGACAGGGTGTCTGAAAAGACATGGATGGAAGAAACACAGGTGTTCTGCTGACAGCTGACAGTCTCTCTCTCTCTCTCTCTCTCTCTCTCTCTCTCTCTCTCTCTCTCCCTCAGCTGAAAGAGGCACTGAGCTGAAGGATGACTCAGCATCATTGTGACCTCCACAGAATGACGTGTGTTCAGGTTTTGTGACTGCATAGTGTTGCTCAGCATTTATACAGGGTACAGTGTGTGTGTGTGTGTGTGTGTGTGTGTGTGTCATCACAGGGCTCTATAAGAGTTTGCATGCATCATAACAGAGAAGAGAGAGGGTGGGGGGGAGGCTGCAGTGATGCAGCAAACAGTGAATGAGTGAATGATCAAATTGAAAAGTTGAATAAAAAGTGAATGTATGTTTCATCACACCATTCCCTTCATGTATGTTGAAGCTCAAAGTGTTTAAAGGGTAACATTATAAACTCAGGCTGGAGTATTTCCTGCAGGGCTATTACCGTAACTGGACTATTCTTCACTCCTAAGATTTTTCAGGGCTCTTCTGTGTGCAGACTGCATGTTGTCAGCGTGGAGGTCCCAGTGAACTCCTCGTGTGATGCAAGTCTTTGACTCTGCCTGTTTTAAAGGACACTGGAGGTGTTCAGTACATGAGTCCAAGTTCATGTGTCTCAGGTTAACTAAAAACACAAAATATGTCCTTGCCTTCAGCTCAATGCATGTAAGAAATATCCTCCAGATAGCATGGTCTCCAGCCCAGGCGGTATAATGGATACATGTAATACTAACAGAAACATCCACCTGCACAATCCACCTCTGAACAGTGTTAAGAGGACTGTCTTTGTGAAACACACTGCAAATGTGAACAAATAAATACAAAAAGGAAATATGTACAGATGGATCTTAAGCCCATCTATCTATCTATCTGTCTGTCTGTCTGTCTGTAGCCTATGCTGCAGCCTGTCCCTTTGTCATTATGTGCAACGTAACGCATGCGTTATGCCTTATGTGCGCACACTCACATATCAAAAAATGCATTGACGATGGCGACACCAAGTCCTCCCGGAGTTGTGCCTTTTGTCATTAGTTTTGCTTTCAATAACTTGGTAAATAGTGGCAGTAAGCGAACAGCTACATGCAAGGTGTGTGGCACCAAGATAAATGATGCCGGATCAACAACGTTGAACTTCATCAGGCAGCTCAGAGATGGCAAAAGTAGCCTACTCACTTCCCGTACTCAAGTAGAAGTAGCCTACAGCTACTTGTGTTAAAAAATACTCTGGTAAAAGTAGAAATACTGATTTAACTTCTTTGCTCAAGTAAAAGTAACAAAGTACAGGCTTGGACATTTACTTAAAGTATAAAAGTAAAAGTAGCCTTGCGAATCACAACCATTTTTTATGCAAAGCTACCTGGACCACACAAATGTTACTAGAGCGCAACCTGCGAAACTTTAGTGGATATGGAAAAAAAGGCTCTTTATATGCCATTGCCTACATTTTAAATGGATGTCTGCCATATAGGCCTAAAACATCACAGATATGATTATTGTGACAGAGACTGCATGGGACTCCAGGTTAATAAGATTCTGACTGAGTAGCAAGATATGAATTCAATTGTGATTATGTGACAATTCAAACATGAGTCCTCTAACTTACGTCTGACAGGTTTGAAACATTAATGTTAACATTAGCCCAAAATAAAGTCGATTTAAGACAAGACCAAGTAACGTTATCGTTAACTTAAGTGGTCTCGAAAACAGCGGCCTTGAGTAACGTTAACGTTACTACAGCACACTAAATCAAGTTACTAAATTCGTTTTTAATATAAAGCTATACATGCAGATATTGTATCAGCTAGTATTAGATTATTTTCAAATAAACTGAACGCTCGCTAACCTTATCATTTGCGTTACTAAATGCTAGCGAACCAAGGCATCGTCATTGCTAGCAGGAGAACAAATGTAACTGACCATTAACGTAAACTTGATAAAGTTACTGAAACAAACAGCAAATAGCTTTTGATAACAACAAAAAGATGCATTTACCTCTATGTGTTTTTTCAAATTTGATGGTGAATTCTTGAAAGCCATGCAGTTCATGGTGTTTCGGTTGGCACAATTTGCAGCGTATATTCCCATATTAGATTGAATTCGGTATTGACGCGAAAAATAATAACGGTAACTCCACTGAAATTATTTGAAACTAACGAGCCAATTTTGTAAAATGTAAGGAGTAGTAGTCGGCACAAAAATAAATAGTAAAGTAAAAATATCTGAAAAATAGGCTATACTTGAGTAGCCTACAGTAACAAAGTATTTATACTTCGTTACTTCCCATCTCTGTTAAACAGCTGGTGACAGGAATAGTTGACAATGACAAGACACGGATGTGTATACGTGACTTCTTACAGCATACACGATCCTACGTCAGCACGAGAGCCATCTGATGAATATTTGACTAACTTCCCGTGGGAAGGAAGGCAGCAGGCTGGAACATTCTCTGTCCCGCCGACCTCCTCTACATCCACAACAGTGATGTGTGTCCATGAAGTCCCGGTCACTGCGGACTGATCCACTCCCTATCCAAAGGTGCGCTGAACCTACACGCTCCACCGCATCCTGACTCACTGCGCTTTATTTAGAGTCCCGTTTTATGGACCGGAGAATCTCTCTTACCAGCCGTCAGTTAAAATGGTTCAATCTGCCGCTGCTTTCCTTCTCTGCAGCTACCAAGGTCTTAGCCTACACTTAAAGGCCTAACTGAATGCTTATATTCAATCCCATGGCGCTGCTCTTCACTTCGGCTCACACAGAGTCCATTCATCACCGTTGTAATTTGCCGGACCTTTAGCACGATACTGAGCTCGTATGACACGCATTAGCAACTGCAAGCAAATGCGTTTTGGTGGAAGACATGCACATTTCTAAAGTTTACAACGTTGACACGAGAAGATATGCCTATTGGTAGATCAGATGGAGCCGAATTCACCAGCCGCCTCCATCAATCAGTGACACATCTTGGGTTTAATTTATTTAGGAAGTCTACATTCCGACAAGTCAGAAAACACTCAAGTGCGAGATATTTCAATGAGAGTTTGGCGGGTAATTTTTCATGCAGGATATGGGTCGAATAGGCTATAGGCTATTAGTCTACAGCAGTATACCATCCCGTATAGTAACGCTGATTCACTGCAGCATCCTCCCCATGCACCAGTCAACAACAGCCCGGCTTCTCCTGTGATCACCCACCAAAGGTCCAGCACTGAGACACATGACATCTGAATCCTGAAGGTTAAACAGGCTAGCTACTTCATCAGTCATTGCAATCTGAAGACCATTGGTCCCCAGACACCACTACACAGAGACATAGCCATGCAGGAAACTCACCCTCAGGCAGCCAGGCACTCAGGCAGGCAGGCAGGCAGGCGGGGCAGGGACACCGCTGGTCCCGCTGCGGAGATGCTGTCCCATGGCTACAGCCTGTCCGTGTCCTCTGCTCGGCTGTCTGAGGACACGAGGACAGGAAGCTGTCTGTCTGCTCCATAGGCTGCTCCTATAGCTGAGCTCCACCTGCTTCACATGCTGCTGTGCAGGCTATCTGTTTTATTTATGGTCCACCCTCCACCCATCCCACAGCACAACATACTGCACAGTGTAATAATTCAAATCAGTTATTATGCACGTGCTATAAGGTTAGTAGGCTACAAATAAAAAAAAAAAAGCATTTTCTGATGATCAGCTATATTGTTGAATTGACTAAATGTTTTAGAAAACCTCATCAAATCCTTGCCCACATGTAATTTAATTATTTAATAATATTTTTCATTATCTGCTGTTTTATAGATCAAATCCAATATTTTCTGTCTTTGCTTCATCTACTATGGAAGCTCTGTCCAACCAGGAAAACATACATTAAAATAAAAAACAAAGAATAACTAAGATATATCCTTACTGCAAAAATATCCCAATATGTGTGTATGGTATATGTTTATTAATACTGATTTTTAATGGGGTTAGTGATGAAATACACATTTATTTCAGGGGTAAACTGGGACACTGTTTGAGCCAACAGATCGTCACCTCCGATAAGATCTCTATCAGAGGAGGAACTGAACAGCTTCATTTTGAATCTGTCGCCTGTCTCTGCCAGCTCACTGTGTCTTTTGTATTCTATTGTCTGTCCTGTCCTGTCCTTAAAGTATCCTTATCTGGACATGCACTTAAACCCCCTGAAATCTCTAAATTTATCCATTTTCCCCGACAGATTTGATATGGGATTTAAGACTGATAATGTCAATCAGCTTTTCATGTGTTTGAGTCCTCGAGCCTTTTAGGACCTTTTTTTTTTAGGACAAACTTAACCTTTAATTTTTTTTTCCAGTTCAATAATTCCATCTGCCTATTTCTGAGACCAATCTTCAGTCTTCACTGTCTGCATCCATCATAACACACAAACACACTTCATGGTCCATTTCTATTCTTGGTGTTTGATCCTCCCATCTTCCATCCATTTAAAAAGCACACTCTGTCCCTGCACAGGAAACAAAAGAAACCTGCAGCAGGTCCTGAGTTGTTGCTATAGTAGATGCTGCGCCTCATTAAAAGCTCCCTGTGCTCCAGATCTCATCCCTGCAGAGCTCATCTCATCCTCTCCTGCTGAGGCACTGCTTCAAAGACCAGGGGGCTGATACACAGATATATCATGTTGGTAATATTCAGTAACAATGTGATGTGTTCTGCTTACAAAGCAGCACTTTACCTCCAAGGTGTCATCAGCAATAATACAGCCTGACACTCATGTCAGCTAGAATTCCATGTCTTCCTACAGTTTTTTTTTATGGTATATACCATTATTATAGTGTTATACAGATGTTATTGTCCATTAGATTAGCATAAAATGAAAATGTGTCGTTGGCACTGGCATAGGCTATATGACAAAATACACCGTAAACAACAATACACAGCAATTGTGCATCTATAAATCTTAAAGTGACCAAGTGGCAGTCCCTCGGAATATCACAGCCATGAATATGATAACATACTAGGTTATATTTATTTCCCCACCTTAACATAGCCTAATAGGCCTACCATTCCCTCACTCACAGCACCAAGGCTGTGCCATGACAGGTGTCAATTAAGGTCATGGACAGCAGTGAGTTTGACATGACATCCTCAGATAACAGATTGCTTTGTATTTTTTTAGAATGCTCTGTGGAGAGACAGGAGTATTATCATGGTTATAGTTGTGATATTTATCATCATTTGTATTAGGATTTTTTCTTCATCATCTGCCTTTCTTGTTAAAACGAATAAGGCCGGTTACACACTGGATGCGTCGCGCGAGCGTGGCGTTTCTGTTGCGTCTCTCAGAAGCGTGGCCGCTGCGTGGATTTTTCTGTGTCCTACACACCAGAAGCGTGTGTGACGCGGCGCTGCTCCTGCTGCTAGGTACAGGGAGGGCTAATCTCGGGACATAGCGCCGACACATTCAAAGTCTGAAAAATGGGTAAGTGGGCTGTCTGTTTATAACAACTTAGTGTAGCTGGACCGTCACTCAGAACACACACTACGTTGTTATTGTAGCCTATTCTACCCTTTATATATAGGCTTGTTCGACGTATGGGGAAAGAGTTGTTAAACTTAAAATAAATATATAGCCTACTGATTTGATTAAGGTAAGACAACGTCGGCAGTATTGACTGCAAAATATGTTACAGAATATTTCGTTCTGTATGACAGGTGCTATATTGGAAAATCTTTTCTCTGAATTTTTTTTATTACATTTATATCTACATTGATGTCAAAACCTAGAGACTTTCAAACATCAATATGTCATTTATTAATATGCATTCGTGTCTAAATGACATGTAAACATATTTTCCTATTCTATTTTGCATGGAAACGCTTTCAACACGCTCGCGTCTCGCGTGAAAAATAGGCGTCGGTTCTATTTCTAGCAGGCATGCGTCTCAGGCGCGTCTCACGCAGGCAGTGTGTAAGCTCTAACCTGTTAACATGGGAGCCGAAATAAAAACAGACACGCCACGCGGCTGACACGCTCGCGCGACGCATCCAGTGTAACCGGGCTAATGTAGTTTGTAAGGTAGCACTTAACTTTGAAAAGCCAAACCGGAAGTGCTATTCAAGGACCTTCCGCCACTGGAAGCTAACAGCTAGTTAGTTGTGTACCATAGACAGCTGCTAAATTAGCTCTTATTATTTTGTGTCCTGTCGGGTTTGACACTTCGGTGATTAACACGAGGCCAGGCAGCCTAAAACTGAAAGTTTTGTGGCGTTGATTTGTTAGTTAAATTCGCCACCTCACCCACTAACGTTACCTAGCTATATATAACGTTAACTTAGCTAACGTTGGCTGTTAGCCTTGATAGACAGACCACTGCTCTGCTAACAGCTTGCGAAGTAACATTAACGTTAGCTACAGCTAGCTAGCTAACTCAACCAAACTACCCGTCACCAGTTCACCTCAAGTAATGCAATTCAGGTATGTTGTTCTTTAACGTTTTGTTAATGCTAATAGCGTTAGCCGCGTTAGGTTATCTCACTTCCGCTTTCGTCTTGAAAATAATAACTATGAAATGTGGCAGCCTCTTTTCAACTGTAACTACAGTAACGTTAGATGTGTATATGAAGAGATGTGCTAACTGAGGTGTCATGTCATGAAACGTGTAAAGCTCAGCGGTCTGCAGGGTGTAAACAAGTGAACTGTTAGCTCTTAGCTCAACTGAGCTAACTGAGTGACAAGTCATGTGACCTGCAGGTCCATTAAGGCTGTCTGTCTAGCTGTGTCTGTAATCGATGACTTCCTGCACGCAATTGATTTTGAGTAAATTCACAGAAACCCAATATAAAATATTGATATAAGATGTCTGCGCATTACCACTTATTTAAGATGCCTTTTAACCTGCTGCACTCGGGTATCAAGTACAGAGAATCCTTTAAAGATGTCTGTGCTGCAATGATGCTGCTCTGTCCTGTGTATTTGTGTCAGTGATGCTGCTCTGTCCTGTGTAGTTGTGTCAGTGATGTTGCTCTGTCCTGTGTAGGTGTGTCAGTGTTGTTGCTCTGTCCTGTGTAGGTGTGTCAGTGTTGTTGCTCTGTCCTGTGTAGGTGTGTCAGTGATGGTTCTCTGTCCTGTGTAGGTGTGTCAGTGTTGTTGCTCTGTCCTGTGTAGGTGTGTCAGTGATGGTTCTCTGTCCTGTGTAGGTGTGTCCGTTGTTAGAGCACCATGATGGCAGGTTCCCAGTGGGAGCTTCCTCCAGAGCTGTGTTGTCGGCCCATGGCCTTCGTGGCTTTGACCGGTCTGGACGTGGTTTACAATGCCGTACACCGGGCCATTTGGGACGCCTTCTGCGCCAACCGGCGAGCTGACCGAGTCCCTATCTCTTTCAAAGTCCTCCCAGGAGACCATGAATACCCCAAGTGTCGCACTAAGGTGAGCAGCTGGTCATGGAGAGATCTGGAATTCCGTCAACCTATGACAGGAACACAGTTTCAGCTTGCATTACTCACTTGTCTTCGTGTGAGCTCAGTGCTGCCGTCTGTGCAGTAACGTTATATATAACAGTTTATCTCTCTGTCTAGCGAACGTCCTATGAGTGGTACATCCCCAAAGGCATCCTGAAAACAGGCTGGATGAACAAACATCTGAACCTGGTACCAGCTCTGGTTGTTCTGTTCTACGAGCTGGACTGGGACGACCCACAGTGGAAAGAGAAACAATCTGAATGTGCAACTAAGGTGGAGATTGTCAGGTAGGTGGACATTTTATTTGCCTCGAGAAAAGCTTTTATTGGGTGACCAGGGGTTCACTCAACATTTCTTTATGTATCAGTCCTGCTGGTTGGTTTGTCATCAGATACAACCCGTCACATGGATTTTCAGCATCTGTTTTTCACTTTGACTAAAACCTCCGTAACCATTACTACCATAATCCTTTTCCACCTATTACGTCGTTTATAAAATAATAGTTGCTATTTCCATTTTCTAAAACTTGTTCAAGTATTCTTCAGTGACTTTAGTAGTGAAAGCATTTCTAAACTTGATCCATCCTGCAGATCAGCTCCTTAACACACCAAGCAGAAACGTAACTGCAGTCAAATTCATCTGCGATGTGCATTTATTGTCATTGTACAACACGGGGTTAGTTGTAGTCCCTTTATGCTATACAAGTAAAAACAAAAACGGTACTGCATGTTTTGTATTTGCGTCAGGAGGAATGTAACAGAAGCACCGGTGAGTTCTCTTGGCAGATATTTGGGCTGGCATCTTAAAGCTGAAGTGTGAACCTTTAGTCTGTCTCCCCCCTCTGGCAGTGAGAGTAATTACACAAACACTGTCACAGTGGGATTCATATTAACACGGCGGCGCTGTGCTCTCTCCCCCCTCCCTGCCTGTCAAGGTATTGGGATATCAGGTAGACTGACATACCGTGTAACCAATCAGAGAGCCAGAATAAGAAGCCACACTGAGCTGTGAGTGAGTGAGCAGGTTGGCTGACGGCACTTTGTGTACTGCTCATGTAACCATGTATTTGTGCAGTTAATAAACTACTCGTTCAGCAGGCGAAAAGACAACGAATGAAGACTAAATGTAGCAAAGTTCATGGGAGCTATTACTCTGTATGTGCCGCCGCCTCCAGGCTCCAGACTTCCATCTGCACTCATGTTGTGTTTGTGTGTCTTTAGGACCAGTCTTCAGGGAAGGAACACCAAGGTGGCTGTGGTTCTGATCCAGAAGAAAACTCCTCTGCCTCCAGGTAAACATCTCTACTCTAATAGCTTATGCACATGTGTCTTAAGGAGTGTCTCCAGTATATCCCTGTCTCTCTTCGTGACTGGCAGCAGTACAAATGGTGTTGTACATTTTATAATCAAGTTTTCTATCTGTCAACCAAACTAGCTGTAGATGTTAGGCAGCTTCTTTCCATCTGCTGTTAGAGCCAACCTTAGCAATCTGCTGTCTGTTTCTTTGCCCTGCCAAAACGTCCCGTATCGTCTCGTCTGAACAGGAGAGGACCTGGTGGCATCAGAGAGAGCTGCAGCTCTTTGTAACGCCTGTGATCTGTCTGGCAAGAGTCTCTTCGTGCTGCCACACACCGACCACTTAGTGGGCTACATTATAAGGTAGTTACCAATTCACTAATGCCTTAGAGATACCTAGTTTTATACATACAAAGATATTTTGCAATTTAATGGTCCAAATGACATCCAGTTTAATGTAATTGAAGTTTTTTTAAAGTGTGTTTTGGGTGATCGAATTGCAATCAGATAGTGTGACCACATGAAAGTCCAGGTGTCAGTGCACCCAAAATGCATTGAGGAAGGTTTGTAATCCAGTCGGTCAAACCTTCTCCACAGGTGGTCAGGGTTGCGTTGTGACCACAGTGTAAATGCAAATGAGTTTTCAATCCACATACCAGCAGCAGCAGCCTGCAACAGCTCCGAGCGCTGAGGAGCGCACACCTTTCAGCCCACACACCAAGAACATGTCCGTGCAGCAACAAGAGAAAAGTCCGATAGAGAACCACAGTGCAGCACGGTGTGGCATCGCTGCTGGTAGCTGGGGCCGGTGCACGGTGCATCTCCAGAACGTTCCCAAACTGCATTTCAAATGGCAGACCTCTGCAACATGTCTGTCCACGCTGCGCTGTGTGCAGCAGCAGCCAGATGCAGAGGAAAAGGAGGACATTCGGCTGTTTGAGCTGGACAGAGCCATCAGATCTCAGTGTGGACACTGGAGACACGTTAATAATACCAGGTGTAAATGTAATCAGGTTACATCACATCTAGATACAATCTGGATAGGAGACGCGTTATCATTCCAGGTGTTAATGGGGTGATAGTGATATATACATTGGAAATGTACAGCCCTGTTAATGAGGTGCGGTCCTACACACAGACTGTGTTCTTCCCCGTGATTCTGTAGATTGGAGAATGCTTTCTACGAACATGCTCAGACATACTACTACACTGAGATCCGTCGAGTCAAATCGCATAAAGAGTTCCTCAACAAGACAACACATCAGGTAGGAAGAAAGGAATGGAGTCCAACTACAGTTTGAAACAGATGGAGCTGCTCTCCTCACACTCTCCTCTTCTCCCAGCTGCTGTTTGTCAGACACCAGTTTAAAATCGCCTTCTTCAGTGAGCTGAAACAGGACACCCAGAACGCTCTCAAGTAAGTCTCAGCCTGTATCCATCATGGAGAAGATAATAGTTTGTTGTGATAACGAGACAGATAATTTCCCCATCAGCAGGTTAAAGTTAACAAATCCCATCAGGAAAATGTATTGTATTCAAAATGTGTGGAAAAGAGGGATGTTTTTATTACTCGTTAACTGTCAGGATTAGAGGAGACATCCTGTGGCTTCTTGCCTGAGCATAGCATGTTAAATAATGCTGTAAGTATACGTAGACACATGTAGAGCTGCACACTGCACTCTAGCTCTTTCTCTTCCACTGATTTGGTTTGTGTCTGTAGGTACTACAGGACTGCATACAGTCTGGTTCATGAGCTCAGGGCCCACGAGACCAACATGCTGGAGATCAAAACTATGGCTGGATTCATCAACTATAAGGTACTTTTCTGTCCGTCTCCCTGTCTCTTGCCTTTAAATGATCAACGTTACAGAGGCAGCCTAAAGCAGATGCAAGTCTGTCGTTATTGACCACCTTTCACTTCTCTCTCCTTCTCCCTCTTTGTGTCTCTTCAGATCTGCCGTCTGTGTTTCCAGCACAACACTCCTCTGGATGCTATAGCCCAGTTCAGGAAGCACATTGACCTGTGTAAGAAGAAGATCGGCAGTGCTGAACTGGCGTTTGAGCACGCCGCATGGATGTCCAAACAGTGAGATACACGCTTCTACACACACCCTGCATGTAGCATGTTGAAGTGATTCACAATAGTAGAAATGGTAGAATTATTAAAAAAAAAAAAGTAAATCGTTTGCTTGGCTGTGTGACAGAATTTTCCTACAACATGAAGAGTTTTGAGACCTTTCTGAGGCTTGTTGTCATGATGGACCCGAGCCCTGCAGCAGCAGCTCTGCTCTTCAGCGGTTAGATGGCTGTAGTTTTCAGAAAGCTGATCTCTATCCCTGATGACCAGCTGTATAATGGCCCACTGTTTTCCTAACAGGTTCCAGTCGTTTGGGGAGCTGTTTGATGAAGCAATAAAGTTGGGTCTGACAGCCATCCAGACCCAGAACCCTGGTTTCTACTACCAGCAGGCTGCCTGTTACAGCCAGGACAGAAAGACCCTGGCTCAGCAGCTCTGTCAGGTGATGATGCTACAGCCACTCTTACTACCTCTCTAAGTGACACACATAGTTCAGTAACAAATCAAAACCCCCCCTTCTCTGTTCTAGTACAAATAAGTGCTCCTACTGGTCTTAATATAATCCTGTAACCGATAATATTCCCCGGCTTAAACCAGACTGAAAAACAGTTTCTTTTGGGAAGCCTGTAGGTACTATTTCACTCAAAAGCACCACTCAATGGTTTAATTTGATTGGTTGGTTGCCTTAGGCTGGAGCGAGTTATCCCTCCCCCGAACCAGGGGACACCCAGAGTGGCGGACTGGACTTCTATGGCCAGAGACCATGGAGACAAGGACACCAGAGTATGACACACACACACACACACACACACACACACACACACACACACACACACATATATATATATATATATATATATATATATATATATAATATATATATATATATATATATATATATATATATATATATATATATATGAGCATTAATGAAGAAAATAATAAAGAAGCAGTGTTGTGGGAGTAAAATATGGCTTTGTATTTGCAGGTATTGACCCTCCAGATGCAGAGAAGGAGAAGACGGGGATTGTGGCGCTGCAGATTAAAGAGAGAGACGTTCCACATTCTGTGAGAACACTCACTTAATACACAGCTGTATCCTAGCTCGCTGATTCATTGTCCCATTTGCTTTAAGGCAGCAGCTATGCCACTTTAAACCACTAGTTCAATAATTAATATGTGATTATAGCATCTTTCAAAGTATTCTGATGGGTTTGATTTGTATTAAATGACATTACGTCCACACGTTTTCTCTGTCTTTACAAGCGTTTTAGCACTGTTTCAGAACTAATCTCCGTCCATACTAACACGCATTAAATATATATAAATATGTCACAGACCATTCACGTGCACTGGTTATGCGTGTGCTGGTGTAAACACAGTGTAGGGCTGATTATAATATGTGGCCTACTGCACATGTAGACAGTGGTAGCATTATAAAATGCTGAGTTTAACTGCACAGCAGATGCTAGCACCGACAACAAGGGCACAAACAGCTGTGACTCGTTATCCATGTTGAATTAACCTCCGGTAGTCACGTCTGTTTTCTTCCATAAAAGGGTCACGTGATAGGGGCATGACCAATCAGGGAAGGACACGTCGGGACTGATAAGACCCTGTGACTCTGGGTGTCTACGTCATCCTTTTTTTTTATGGTGCCTTTTGTGTTCAGTTAAGTTTGTTAAATAGTAGCTGTAGCCTGAGACAATCCCTGTTTCTGTGTAATTACCATCTGAGACTGCCACAGTGTCGGAGCCATTAGCTTTTCAGGTTGCCCCTCCCATTCTCGTGACCGCGGTACCTCAGGAACACCTGGAGGGAGTCTCTTCACATTTGGAGCAAACGTCCACTTGGATGCAAGGATGAACTCATTAGATTTAGCACTTCCCAGTAACGGGGAATTCGCACAAAAAAAAGTGATTGAGCGATTTTCCGCAGGGTGGTGCGGCGGGGGGAGTGTCAATGAAACGGCCTATTTGTGTGACATCCTGTTGTGTTCTTTACCGCCCCCCCCCCCCCAAACGGAGCACAAGTACACTTTATATTTCACAGTTACTGTTTTCCGTCAGATTGTTATGGATTTCGACGTTTCCGACCGCGCTTGAAGGCAGCTTCATTTCACGGGAGCGAGAGAGAGAAAGAAAAGAGACGAGCGAGACATAGCGAGGGCTTTGTTGTTGCCGGAATCATTCAGCTTTTACACAAACTCCCGGGCAGTTCAGTGCTTGGCGTTAAAACTTTCTTGTGGCAGCTATAGAGGCAGTAATGTTTCCTGTTTTCTGTACGGGACTCTCACACCGCCTCAAAACACATCGACAAGTCCGATCTCCGGTTACATGATTGGCCACCGCAGCGTGACGTGGGGTTGCGTTTCTCCAAAAGTTGAGTCGGTCTCAACTTTTTGCCGCAACTTTTGAGTGTCTCCCCGTGTGGCAACCCCTGCCGCAGCCTAAACGCACTATCCCCATTCAAAATGAATGGAAAGCCCTGTGTTTTCAGATGGCCGACGCAGGCAGTCTGAACGCGGCCTAACGTTGTGTTACTGTTGTGTGAAGCCCTCCCTCTTTCTGTCTGTGCCCCTGCAGGAGCTGATAATAGCACTTCTCAGTAATGCTGTGGCCCAGTTCAAGAAGTACAAGTGCCCTCGAATGAAGAGTCACCTCAGTGAGTAGCACTGCGCTCCAGTCCTTTAATGCCTCCTGTGGCCCCACAGGGGAGGAACGCTACATTTCATTATTACTAAAGGCGCTACATGTTATTCTCCAGAATAAATCTACAGATTGTTTTTTTTATAGCGAGCTTGATTATCAGTGCATTACCCTTTCAAGCATTCACATGTTAACAACTGCACTCATCAGGTACACATGTTTGAGGCTGTGGAATTGTTTGACGTTATGTTAATGTTATATGATCATCACATAGTGAGGCGAGCTCATCAAAGAATCCTTTTTTAAACATTATTTCAACCATCAAGGAGCATCTCCTTCAGATTCAGGCTGCCCTCTGTTGTGTTGACTCTGAACATTGTGTGTGTCCCGCGCAGTGGTGCAGATGGGAGAGGAATACTACCACGCTAAAGACTACACTAAAGCCCTTAAGTGAGTCAAACACACGCTGCACCATTTTTCAGCCAGTTCCAGGGAGATTGTTTCCTTTGTCAGTAGGATATCTAAGTGTGTGTGTGTGTGTGTGTGTGTGTGTTCGTTCGTTCTCAGGCTGTTGGACTATGTGATGTGTGACTATCGCACCGAGCGCTGGTGGGGCCTGCTGACAGCCATAGTGAGCACGGCTCTGCGCTGTGCCTACCTGATGGCCAGTGTTAGAGACTACATGATATACTGCATGGAGCTGCTGGGCAGAGGTGAGGAGCACGCTACACTCAGCCAGCCTTAGCCAATCAGGGATGATGATGCAAACTGTCCATTTTAATTGAATTCTGGGATATTTTGAGTAAGATTCCACAACTTTTCATTATTATTCCCCAGGTTTCGTTCCAATGACATTGTCCCCTTTCTAACCGGACCAGTTTTGTTTTTGGCAGCAAAGTGTAAGAGTGACTACGAGGCAATATGGCTGTATAATACAATAACATGTCCATATCATACAACAATGCTTCCCCATGATGTTTCTACAGCGCAAAGATGAGATTAGTCATTAGGAGTCCTGTACTAGTTGAACCTTACACTCAAACACACAAGAACAATGATTCAAGTAGGAGTCCTTCTCTTGGTCCTGTAAAACTTTAAATGTTGACTGAGTTCATGTTCCTCCCTGTCCCTCAACTGAACAAGTGTCAAGGCTCCAGCCCACAGGCCGACAACTTATTTGTGATGCTCTGCCATCTGATTGTTTGCTAAGTTTAAAACTAATAATTATAGCAAGATGTTTAAAACACAAGACCTTTCAGTACAGAACCACAGAAACCGTTCTGATAATAATGGTAGAAGAGGTAATGTCTTAGTCTTCTTGTCTTCCAGCTTCAACCTTGAAGGAGGAGCAGAAGTTGAGGATTGAGAAGAATCTCATCAAAGTCCTGAAGGTGAGTAGAAGGACTGCAGCCTCAAAGAGCTAGCATGGCACTGAGCCTCGTCCAGCTGTTACTGTGTGCAGAGAGGTGTGATTGACCATGGCAGGGCAGCCATAACAGTAATATATAGAATGCATTGTGTGGCTGCACAGTGACGTTAGTCCCACGTTAGGCGGTCACACAGCAGGGACCAGCGCGCTCTAACTGTCTTCCTGTTTTCAGAACGAGGTCCCTGAGGCCGAGCCGGAGTGTGACCCGGCCTCCGTCACTGCAGCCAGGGCGCTCTGGAACGACCGCATGGCTTTGGCCGGCTCTAATGAGTTCACTATAGAAGTGCAGGACTACATCCCATTCAGTCAGTAATCACACTCTCACTCCAACTGTTCACACTCCTACTCTCCTCCATGTTCTTCATGTACGCAGACAGCGCAGATAAATGTAGTGTCTTTAGGACACTTAGGACACATGATCATACATCATGTGCAATATTTTTCCTGTCCCATCCCAAGTGTTTTTATGTCTTAAATTATTCTTGTTTGTAGCTATTTATTGTCTATCTTGTTTTTTTCTATAATGCACCTTCAGTTGTGGCACTGACAATTTCATTGTATGGGTTTCTGTGCAATGACAGTAAACGTTTGTCTTATCTTATCTCTAAAACTGCTGGATCATTTCTTTAAATGTTGTAATGAAAGCATCCAAAGCTTCAAGCATGAGGCTGATAATGAATAATGAATAATATAAATCAATGTTCAGTGTGGCACACGTTTCCAGTGAGGACTCTATATGTTGTAATGATTGTTGAGGATGTTTCCTCTCTCTCTCTCTTTGACTCCAGTTCAGTGTAAGGCCAAGTTCCAGTCTCCCAGTTTCCATGTTGACCAGCCCATCCAACTCCAGGTTTTCCTCCGAGCCGACTGTCCTCACCCCGTGTCCTTCAACAAGCTGTCCGTGAGCCTCAGTAACCAGGTACTTCTTTCTCCTGATATTCACTAAACACGGCATCATGAGAAGGAGTCTTTAAACAACTTTTATTTCTGGTTGAATCTAATAATAGTAGATCCTGGTGTGTCCCAGCAGTTGTAGATGTGTTATGGTGTTGATGAAGAAATGAAGCAGCAGTTCGATTTTATCATTTGTCAGACTTGCTTTTCGGTAAACAGCAGGTAGGAATTACTTTTCACAAATATCACATCCAGTCCTGGGAATAAAAACCAGTGGGTTCCTCAGGTGTTCACACCTGCCTCATTACAGCATTTGACTCCATTGGTGCGGTTTGTTTGTGCAGGTGTGAACACAGCAGTCACACTCGGGTGCAGACTAAACCAACCGACCCAACCACCAAGGGTACTCTGCAAGTCTGAGCTAAACAACTCCTGTATTCAGGTGTGCTTTACAATCTGCGATGCGGCAGAGCAGCAAACTGTAGCAGCTTCAATGTTTCTCTCACAGAAAAAGACTGACGTACATAGACGCCTGCAGAGCTGAGCCAAGTCTCGGTGAGCAGAGCAGACGTAGAAACACTGTCTGGAAAAATTATTGAAATGAGATGAGCTGGTTTGACCATGGAGACGTCCAGAACACAGGACCTTCTTCCTGTTTTTACTTTCTTGCTCCCGCCCCAGACACATCTGACCAATAAGAGCTGGTAGTGTTGCGTCTAGGTTTGCTTGGATTTTTCTCCTTGTGAGAAGAAACCGAACCAAGTTTAAAAACTCGTCAACTGATTCGGACCAGAGTAAACTATGAGGGTGAAAACACCCTGAGCTTTCTAACGTGTGTGTGTGTGTGTGTGTGTGTGTGTGTATGTCTGTCTGTAGGAGTACAACCAGTGGTGTGTGGTGGAGTCTGTAGGTCAGGAGAGTATGAGCCTGTTGCCAGGAAAAACCAAATGCTACAACTTCAGCTTTGTAGCGAAGACTGAAGACGTTGGCAAGAAAATCGAGGTGAGAGAGAGAGAGTGTGTGTGTGTGTGTGTGTGTGTGTGTGTGAAGCAAAGACAGGGTTACTGACTGTGTGTTGCTGGGTGTCAGATGACAGGCATCGAGCTGATGCTGGGCAGTGACGGCGGCGGTCGCTGTGTGTTTGTGGGCTGGAGAGGGGCGGGTGGCGATGCGGCCTCTACGCATGAAGCCTTGCTGGCTAGCAGGTCATCACGGCGATGTGGGCGGGCTGTCGAGGCACGTCAGGAGCTGGACTGGGACAGCCTGAGCATACAGCCCAGCACCATGTAAGGCCTTGTTCACACACTAACTGTCCCTTTGTACAGCAGCACATTTTCTTAGCGTGTATGCTCCTGTGTGTCGTTCAGGATCATCTCCAGAGTCCCAAAGATCTCCGTTCAGCTGAGCCACCAGCCTCCTGCACTTAACAATGAAATGTACTGCATCAGCCTCACTATCCAATCACAGGAGGGGGGCGTGGCAAGGGATGTCAAACTGACAGCTGGCCTCAAACCAGGTACACTGATACAAGTACAGCAGAACCAGTGTTACAGCAGGAAACTCCCACCATGACCACAAATATTTACACATTTTTACATTCCTGTTTGTGTACAGATGTCAGAGCTGCTGCTAGGTCTCAGAGCCAGGCTAGCTGTTTCCCCCGCTTTCAGTATTTATGCTAAGTACTTAACACAGACGTGAGATTACTATCGATCTCCTCTCACTCAGAAATAAGATGTTGAACCATTTCTTTAATCTTTTCACAGCAGCATTAAAGGTTCTAGTCTCCTAGTCTCCTGTGTCTGGAATAGATACGCTCCTAAGGAATGGGGAAATATCTGGCATACCTTCATTGTGTGGTTTTGTGTTTGTCCTGATGGTCTGTCCAGGTCAGGATGCTAATCTAGGCCAGACCACGCACGTGACACTGGATTGCTCGAAGGTGTGTGACGACACGGCCCCCGCCCTGCTCCCTGACGTCCCTCTAGGAGATCTGAACCCCGGCCAACAGGTACTCACCAGGGTTGGGCATCGTTTGGATTTTAACAATTCTGATTCCAATTCCGATTCTTCCTTTCGATTCCGGTTCTTAACGATTCTCGATTCCAATTCTTTGAGGGGTGGAGTTAAACGGGTCACATGCCTATTTTCACAAATAAGAGGAAAGTTTGCAGTTTTACAGGGCCTTTTCAATGTAAAATAAAGCCACACTAGAGCGCTGCTTACTGTGCTCCAAGGCTGCAACACAACAAGCGCCTGGCTGCTTCGGAAACCAAAACTTGCGCATATTAAATTGGGAAGCGGTGATCGGATTTGAAACCAAATCCTCTAAACGATTCCAATAAATAAACGATTCCACTGGAATCATAATTTTTGAAATCATAGTTCTCGATGCCCAACCCTAGTACTCACACATTCAAACACTTTCAGAGAAACTCCTGGAACATAACATGTACTGCACTGCAAGATTATTTAGGAAGCACCTCCTTCAGATAGAGAGTTGTCCCTTTTTAGATATACACCTGCCGACATTTCAGCTTCTCCACAGTGAGCTGTACTAACTCCAGTATCTATGGTGCGTGTGTGTGTGTGCAGTTGGAGAGATGCGTATATGTGAAGTGTGTGTCGACTGGACCCCGGGTGTTCCTGTTCCATGTGGCCTACAGCATCGATACCTCAGTGGAAGGACGTCAGATCGTCTGCAAATGTCACAAGGTAGAGAAGCTCCTCTGACGGCAAGCCCCGTGGTGATTGATTTATAAAACTGCTTCACTGCTCTCCTGTTGTCTTTCAGGATGAGACGGTTACCATAGAGACGGTGGTCCCATTTGAGGTGTCAGTCAAGTTTGTGTCCACCAAGGTCTGTAGCTGGCACTTTCTCAGTGTATTAACAGCATCATCTTTATATTTACTGCAGTGGTTAGACTTATAATTGTGTGTGTGTGTGTGTGTGTGTGTGTGTGCAGTTTGAGCCACTGGAGCGGGTAGCCGTGGACATCCCCTTCCTGTTGATGACAGACATCCTGTCTTCATCTCCCTGGCCTCTCCTGCTGGCCTCCTCCTCTCTGCAGCTGCTTACTATGACCACAAACACAGCACAGCTGCAGTCCCAACTGCAGGAAGGTACCCAACACTGTGTGCCCTCAGCTTACAAACATACCTTCTTACAGTCATAGCTGAACTTAAAAACATAAACGTCTGTGTGTGTCTGATCAGTTGTTTTGCAGACTGACGAGTGTGCCAGTGAGTGTTTCTGTCTCCGGTGTCCACCACTGACCAACAGTAGTACCACTGTAGCTACAGGACAGTACCTGATTTCATGGAGGAGGTACATACACGCACACAGACACACAAACACAAACACACACAGACACACACACACACACACACACACACACACACACACACACACACACACACCGTGATGAGTGATCAGCTGCTGACCTTTTTTTTTTTTTTTGTACAGGAAGTCGTCCGGTGCAGACAGTCCACTGATCCAGACGGCAGTGGCTCTCCCTCACGTCATCCTGGAGTCTGTCCCTCTTTACATCCACGCTGGTCAGTCCAGAGAACGCTCACATCACATGCACCTTAGGGCTTACTATGCTTTTGTATGAATGTCTCTCATCTTCCAGGTGTTACTTTGCACACATTTTCACTCATTTATTTTCCTGATGGATTTGACCTGTAACAGTTTATTTGTCGATGTCTTTGTTTTGGGGCAGATTTGCCCTCCTTTGGACGAGTCAGAGAGTCTCTCTCAGTCCGTTACCACATAGAGAACAGGACAGCTCTGGTGCAGGAGGTGGAGATGGCTGTGGAACCGTCTGATGCCTTCATGTTCTCTGGACTCAAACAGGTACAACTGGGCTCACTTTTTAAATGAACATTTGGCAAATGAGGCATAAAGAGTGATGTCGCTGCATTTCCATCAGCAACTAATAAATACTTCTGAGCTAACTTAGCTGAACCTTTTGTGGTCTTTTGTTCATAAACCCGTACCAAACTGTGCCAGCCTCAAAGAACCACATGAATCAAAAACTTCACTTAGAATTTGCTACGTGATTTTAGCACATTGGTATGATTTTGGAATTCAAAATAAAAAATGTTGGCATGTGTGTTCAGGTGCGTCTGCGTATCCTTCCTGGCTCAGAGCAGCAGATGCTGTATAACTACTACCCACTGATGGCTGGTTACCAAACACTACCACAGCTCAACATCAGCCTGCCCCGCTGCCTGACCACTAACACACACACACTGAGACGCTTCCTGCCACAGCGCATCTTTGTCAAGGTAACACGCTCACAGGAATGCGTCCACGCACTGAGTTAGCCGTCTTTGTAATGTGAATGTGACCACGGTGTTTGTGTTTCTCTGCAGCCTCAGGGTCGACAGCTGGACGACGCTTCCATTGCTGCCGCTTGAGAAGAGCACACAAACTGTTTACTGTAAATATTAGAACAAAGCTACACCGTGTAGACTGTTCTACATGTTTGATTCCTCACATATGACAATATTAACACTATTTGTTTCACGTTGTTCTGTAAAAATGCACCAGTGTTTCTGTTTAGAGTCCATGTGAGGACCTGTTGAGCATGACAGCTGAATGAACGGATACACTGATGTTCATCTAACGGTGAAAATCATGTCTGAATCTGATGTGAATTATAAGGAGATGTGGGTAATGTGTAATACATGAGAACTGAATGTGGTGAAAGTTGAATTAAAGTGAAGTGATGTACTAGTTGTGCTCAATCATGTGCATGTTCTACAAAGACTGTAGTCTGCTTCCACAGATTGTGTGGCAAGATGTGTACATAAATAGAAGAAGAAAAAAAGCACACAATACATTGCACCACATTTACTTATTGCTGGAAACATGGGGACATGGGGGTACAGCGGGTCTGGATCAGGTCCAAAAACACAAAGCGTCCCAGATAATGGTTCAGGCTGAGAATGTACCCACATTATCTGCTGTGAAGGAGGGAGCAGCCACACCACAGTAAGGTTTGTGTAAGATATGAGTTTTTACAGTTTTTTTTGTGTGTTTGTATTGTTTTCTAATTATTTTCTAAATTAATTGGCACATTTTAAATTAAAGTATTGGTCAGGCTATCACCAGACCAAGCTCAGCAGATCGGCTGGGTTTACCCAGTCTCTTAACATGTTTTACTGAGCTACATTTACTTCAGATAGAAAGTTAATAAAACAACATGGCCCATTGGGTCACCAACAGCACATTTGATAAACGTATCTTCCAGTCCCTTGCTGACTCATGCAGTCATAGCTCATCTTGCCTCTGTTCACATGGAGATAACTAGAACACATGTTAAACTCAAGGCCTGCGGGCCAAATCCGGCCCCTCGCAAGTTTTGACCCGGCCCGCATATCAATTTAGGCTCACAATAGATTTTGGCCCGCCTAGTGGTGCGCAGAAACCAAAAAGACAGGTAATTCTTTTTAAACTGTAATTATGTGACACTTAAAGCAGAATTTGGCAGATTTGCTGACTTTGAGAGTCAGGAATTCCCACAGAAACAGAGATTTATCATATTTAGGCTGTGAAACAGGTTGCTGTAAAAAATGTAATCATTGTTTTGCTTGATTTGCAAACTTTATGATGGCTAAGGAACTTTTTTAGGGCTTTATGTCGACATAACTAAGTGAGAAAGCTATATGAGACATGCAATAATACAGTCAAATATGTTTGACTTTGATTAAATAAAAGCATGTCAACAAACTCTACATGTCTGGCCCCTGATGTGATTCTTATTTCCAAGTGTGGCCCTTAGTGAAGTTGAGTTTGACACCCCTGCACTAGAAGGAAAATGCTCTCTGTTGAAGCCATTCATCATCAGAAATTACCATAGACAGTTAAAGAAAATGACACCCTGCGTCTCAACCATAGACTGTCTATGGTCTCAACTGCTCTTGCCTGGCCAATCAGGACCAACTCTCGTTGGAGCTAGCGTGTCGCGATAGTTCACGGAGTTGCTTGTTGGATATTCAAACGGGTGGCGGTTTGACCTGATTGACGACTGACAAGGTAACGTTAGCTAAATATTTGTTATTCTCGTCATATTGTCCATTTTATAGCCATTGCCGATATAAATTCAATTGCTGCTGTTTTAGAGTTACTTATAATGACACTTCTCGAGTGGACAAGCGCCATCGTTGTGGACATGGTTAACGTTAGCTAAGCTAAATATGGATACCAAATATGGTATACGTGCAGTTCAACGCTAGCTAGTGTCCCAAATTCCCCATACAATGTCCTTAATTATAAACCTACTAGCTAAATCACCTAAACTAAACTAAACTAACCCTAACCAACTTTAAACAAAGTCTACCTTCTCTAGCTAGCTAATCATTGAGACACTCAGTTTTTGGAAAATTATTTGGGACACTAGCTAAACCGCACGTAGCTACACCCTAAATATTTCATCAACATAAACCCTCCGTTGTCTGTCTGTTTCGCCGATTTCTAACGTAATTTTAGATCAGTTGGTGACCGTTTGTGTGTGTTGTTTTGCTTCAGAAGAACCGTTGACGTTACCTTGTAACGTTACATTATTTAACGTTACTTGGACACAAAGACAACATACTTTTGGAGCTCAGTGTTAAGTTCTATAAGAGAGATTTACTGATTTTTAATTCAAGATGAAATCGTGAATTAAACCAATGTACCCACCACATAAACTCATACACTAGCTAGATGTGTCCTAATGTGGTGACATCCTCTAGTTGTAACTTATAGTGAATATGTAACGTTACGGTCTCGTAAGTGTGTTTTTATACTGCAGTGTTGGCTAGTACTTAACACAGACAGTAACGTTGTGTTCTAACTCTGGTACATCCAAGGAGCTGCGCAATGACCCTGTCAATTGAACCAATAAAATAAACGTTAGCTACACAAATGCATGTGTAACTAAAGCTTCAGTGTATCAGGTGTAACGCTAATTTGATAAAAACGCTTCAGCATCTGTGTGGTGCAGGCGACCTGCGCATAAGATACGATGACAGGCGCTGATAACTTCTTCCTTTCTTCTCTTTGGGAAGAAACAAACATTTCAACATCAAAACTAAAATGTTGCCAGTTGACTAATGAATGACAAACACACAATAAAAACACACAACACTTAAAGAATAGATATGTAATATCTCTCCATAGGCATAGAAAGAACATACAGAAGGTTTTCCAAAGCTTTCCAGATGGCAGCAGAAGAGGAGATCCAGCGCCTGAGGAGCCAGCTGAGGGAGAAGGAAGAGCTGGTCCGTCAGGCGGCCCAGGCGGGTTTGGATGTCCTCAACCAGCAGACGGAACTGCAGAGCCAACTAGACGAGCAGAGAGTGGAGATGACCAACGCGCTGGAGGTATGACACTGCACTCTGGAGGCTTGGCTGACCCACATCGTAGCCATGCATTGCTTTTACCTTTATGTTTCCAGGTCTGTGAACGTTCTGCCACTCCATCAGTGCAGACCTCACTGTTACCAGTCCAACAGCCAAACACGGAAATGAAGGGGCACAGCTATATTGAATACCTCCGTGTCAGCGACAGCCGCGGCCGGAGGCATAATGTTTTCGGGTTGACGGCCCATCCCATTGTCGTGAACGCAGAAAACGCCTTGGGGGAATTTATTCAAATTTGGCACAAATGTCCACGTGGACTCCAGGAGGAACTGATAGCCTGATATATGATGATGTGTTATTATATGATGACACTACCCAGCAGTATATTAGGCCATTAAAATAAGCTCCACCTTTACCAGCTGCAACATTGAAGTTATCAACACAATAAACGCATTCATAATTAAAATAGAATAATATCATATAGAGTATTCAGCATAATGACTGCTTTTACTGAAGTAAACATTTTGATTCAGGATGTTTACTTGTAACAGAGTATTTCTACACTGGTATTGCTACTTTTACCTAAGTAAAAGCTCTGAGTCCACCGCTGGTAAACTCCAGTGTTCCAATAATGCCAACAATGTACCTGTATTTGAACGGTCCTAAAGTGATTTCAGACACTGCTAAACCATATTTTCTGCTCTGCTAGTCATTGGTTTCTTCAAGTACCAATAACAGAACCAACCTTAAAAGCACTGGGAAGGATTTTGAACCGGTTCCAGTCCTTTGCACTTGTATGCCCAAATATTTTTCCCACTCTGACTTGCCCTATAGGCCACGTTCACACCGCAAGTCTTAATGCTTTATTCAGATTTTTTGCTCAGATCCGATTGTTTGTTTGACTGTTCACATTACCTTTTTAAAATGTGGCTTATATCAGATTCCAGTGTGAACTGTATGTGGTTTCGAACTGACCCGCATGCGCAAAAGAACAATAACACTACATCAGACGCAGCACGCTGTTGCACTAAAGTTAGGGAGGTTATGGACTATGGAAGCATTTTCACTTTTATTTCAAAGTGTTTGTGTAATGGCAGCTGTAACATTAATGAGCAGGTGCTGAGGAGGAGAAGAAAGAAGAGAAAGAGAGCCAAATTGGCTATTTTGGTCTAACACCTCACTCTCCCTCCATTGACTTGCTCCATCACTGTTCTCCATTTTGTAGGCCTAGTCAAGTTTTTCATTTTACTGTCTGTGTCTAGGGCTAACTCCCGCCGGCTTATAATTGTGACAAATGTTGATGTAGATTGACGTGAAAGTTGCATCAAATCCGCCCTGGTTGTTCACACTGGCTGCATTGAAAAAAAATCAGACCTGGGTCTGATTCAGGGCCACATATGGAAGTGGTCTAAATCTGATTTGAAAAAAAATCTGATCTGGGCAAGATTTGAGCGTTGACACTACTTCTGAAGAAGTCTGACCTGGTCACTTGACCCAAAACAAAAATCAGATTTGGGCCACTTTTGCCTGCAGTCTGAACGTAGCCTTAGAGCCCTGACTCTGTCTGTGTCTGTGTCAAAGGTCCTGGAGCAAGACAAGTACTCCCTTCAAAAGGAAGTGGAGTTAAAGAGCCGGATGCTGGAGTCGCTGCGGTCGGACTACGACTGTGTGAAGAAGCAGCACAGACAGCAGCTGGAGGACCTACAAGTGAATCTGGAGAGGAGCCACAGCACAGCGCTCAGTGAGCTCAACAACAAGGTACAGCATCAGGAGGTGCAGTACAGATGTTACTGCTCAACACAACAGAGCCATCGTTAGTATTATCAGTAAAACCTGTGCTTTACCTGCTGTGACTTGCACCTTCCATCAAACACTCCTTTTATTCTTCCGGCGGTTCTCAATGCCCAATGCTGCACTGCATTACCCGCCCTCTATGAATGAATGAATGAATGTATAAATGTAAACAGAGATTGTACTGCAGTAGTGTCCTATTTTATAAGTACGTGCGTTCTCCACGTCACTTTGTATCACAGTCAATAAGAGATTGTAAACAGTTACTGTGGAATATAATGAAGGCGTAATATGTTACATCTTTGTAGTGTTGCTACAGTATAGGATGGGTGAAGTCAGCTGCTGAACTATAAATAAAAAATGCTGCCGTAGGCACACAGCAAGCATTAATCTCACTTTATTGATCAGAAGGGCACAAACATGACTCCCAATGAAGCTCTTTGTCTGCTGGATGTGAAATCCATAAACGCAGCGTTGAGTAACACAACTACCGCTGGGACTTCTCTAAGACAGGGCCAGTAGGCCAAACATAAAAATTAAATAATACAGCTTGTGGCTCTGAAGTAGAGTGGTCGCCCCTCACCCACAAGATTGGTGGTTTGATCCCAGGCTCAAAGTGTCTCTGAGCCAGACACTGAACCCCAAGTTACTCCCGGACGCTGTATGTAGCTGTCCACTGCTCCTAATGCTTGGGTTGGGTTAAATACGGTAATTCAATTTCACTACATTGAACTGTCAAATTGTATGTGACGATTTAAGAATTAAGCTTTCTTTCGTTTTAATTGTTTCGTCTATGGGGAGACTATTAAAAAAAAACTGTAGTCGTCTTTCCCATCCCCTTAGAAATGAACACCTGCTAATTACTACACACCTAATTAATTACACCTGCTAGTTAAAGGGACATTTCACTGCTGGAAAGATGAATATATCTTTACATTGGGTCATGTATGTAGTAGAAATGTGAATTTATTTTTAGAAATTGGTGCCAAATCCCAGAGGTAGGCAACTCAGCTGAGTCAAGTCTATTGTGTTTTAGTGTCATTTCAACCATATACACGAAACAACGTTTCACCGTGGCTCAAGTGGTGTTACGCATTTAAAATATATAAAAACGATGACTAATCGGTGAAGTATCCCTTTTAAGTGAAGTTGTTCATACCCATTTGTTTGTTTGCATTGCATTATTTAAAGGTGCAGTAGGTAAGACTTATAAAACTAACTTTCTGTCATATTTGCTTAAACTGACCCTATGTTCCAGTAGAACTACATGAAGCAGGTATTTAAAAAACACAACTACAGCCTGTAGTGTGATTTGCAAAAACCCACCGCTCCCTGTTCAGATGCACCAATCAGGGCCAGGGGAGGCGCCTAACTGCATGTCAATCACTGCTCATGCACACGCATTCATTCTCCCTTGTGGGGGGGAGGGGCTTAGGAGACCGTTTTGGGCTTTAGCGGAAAGGGGGGAGGGACTGAGAAGTTGTTGATGTTCAAATTTTTTGGCTAAGTCCTGGATCTTCACAATCCTACCTACAGCACTTTTAAATGGAATGGGGCGAAAATAGTACCTTTAATTAATTAAATCCTTAGTGTACAAGGTTTTTTTCTGCCATTTAAGTGGTGGGATCCAGAATGAAGCAGAGGGTTGAGTGTGTGTGGGATCAGTGCAACGTATGGAGGAGTCCATCCAGTAATGCTCCAGGTGTCTTCCTGTGTGCGCTCCCAGGTGATGAGTTTGCAGGCAGCTCTGGAGGAATCCCAGCTGAATGAGAAACAGCTGCAACACAAACTGGAGCTGCAGACTGAGACGCTGAACAACAAGATGGAGGAGCTGCGAGCTCTGAACGAACACACCCAGAGCTCCATGACGTCTGAGGTGATGGAGGTGCAGATGAAGATCATGGATCTGGAGAACATTAAGGTGAGGGGAGCTAAACGCAGTGTATTCTCTTGTACAGCTACTGCTATTCATTGAGAATGTCATCTTAATAGCTTACCTAATCTGCTGCTGCTTTTTTCCCAGCCTGATCTCAGCATTGGGGCTGCACAATCAATCGTTTCTTCATCCTCATCTACTTGTGCAATAAACATAAACATCACAAAAGACTCTCAGTGAAAAGGCAGTATCAGTAGAAAACTGCACTTTCAAATGGATCTGTCATCCCGTTCACTTCAATTTGTAAACTTTTTTTTTTTTTTTAATTCAACAATCAGTTTTATTTTAGCAGCAGAACATTTTACCATCTGTCTATCACAAATAATATCGTTATTGAAATATTCACCAACGTTCTTGCTTATTTTCCTCATATGGTACAGCCCTGGTGTCCAGTATCAGCTGCAGCTGTGTGAGTAACGTGTGTGTGTGTGTGTGTGTGTGTGTGTGTGTGTGTGTGTGTGTGTGTGTGCGCGCGCGCCAGGTGGAGCTGGAGCAGACGCTGCAGGAGTGTCGGTACAGAGAGCAGCAGCTGGAGCTGAGCAGCAGCAGCCTGCAGCGCCGCCTGCAGCAAATCACAGAGGAGAAAGAGGAGCGAGAGAAAGAGGCCGTTTCCTGCTTTAATGCGTTGGAGGTAAACGTCATCAACTTTGGTTCCGTGTTGTGCTTGTGTGCGCATTTACTGTATATGCTTTTGGTAGTCAAGTTTGATCAACACAGGCCATTGAAACTGTCGAATTCTTCATGTATAAAGTGATGTTGAACCTTGGTGCGTCTCTAGATTCTCGGAAAAGAAAGCCTTTAGGACAAGAGCAGCTTTACTTTGTCACAGCATAAAGCTCTCTAGCAAACTCCATAACAAGATTAATGCACTCAAACTGGAATCTCCTGCCCATTCTTAGATCTGTTTTAAGAAACCACATGATAGATTAGTACCAAGCCATCTGTCTGCCAATAATAATCCACTTGGCTTCATTGGCATTGAAGGAGATTTACAAATGTGCTCATTTGATGGAATTATTTAGAATACGAGGATGCATTGCTACGTGAAATGACTAAGGGCACGTAAACCCACTGTCTGCACCTCTCTTTGTCCCCATGTCTCTGTGTCTGTCAGAGATGTTCACAAGTCATCTTTTGGAAGTTCAAGTCGAGTCTCAGGTCTTTGAGCTCAAGTCTTTGAGGGGCAAGTTCAAGTCAAGTCTCAAGTCTCTGTCCATCTGATCCGTCCCTAACACTGTATTGTTAAATCTTATGAATTCAAAGCATGTCCTGTAGCTACCATCCATACAGTACAGTATCAAAATCAGTTGGATAACTTTATGAGGTCTACTGCAATGCAGTCTGAAGAAACACAAATTAAGAACTCTGTTTCAATTTCATAACTGTATTTTTCAACATTTTGGTATGGGATATTATTTTGCTTGCCACTAAGAAAATCTGCATACAACTGACATGTGTAGTGTTCTGTGGGGAAAATAGCTAAAGTAATACTAAACGTTTCTATCCTGTTTTTCTTTTCTAAAATAAAATGTGGACACTGCAGCCAAGAATGGATGTGAACTTGTGACAGGAAAAATATCATGTATGCTTTAATGGAGCTAGCTTAATTTAGTTACATCCAGAACTTACATGGGGTCTCCAACTTAGGACATTGTATAGTCTAATCTTCTGCTACTTAACACATCCCTCTAGCCCTCGGACCTGGTGAAATATTAACCTAAGTCTGTCACATCATATGGATACAACTATAAAGATACAGTTTGCCTGTTCCCAGCATTAGCACAACACTTGGCGATGGTTAGCTTGTTACCTGAGACGAGATATGCTAAATGTAACGTCTCTTTCACATTAGCAAGTGACTGACTTATCTGTGTGCGTTTGGAGATGCCTGATGAAGTTCAACGTTGTTGATCCGGCATCATTTATCCTGGTGCCACACACCTTGCATGTAGGTGTTCGCTTACTGCCACTGTTTACCAAGTTATTGAAAGCAAAACTAATGACAAAACGCACAACTCCGGGAGGACTTGTTGTCGCCATCGTCAATGCATCTTTTTATGTGAGTGCGCGCACATAAGGCATAACGCATGCGTTACGTTGCACATTATGGCAAAGAGCAGGGGACATGCAGCTCATCATACGTTTCCCCAACGTTTATGCGCCAATAAAAGAAAATAGAAATACATGAATAAATTTAGATTTAAAAATCAATAATTGCATGAAAACAGGTTGTTGACGAGTCTTAAAGTCTTTTGGGTCAAGTAGCAAGTCAAGTCTGAAGTCCCTGTTTGTGCGCCTTAAGTGCGACTCGAGTCCGAGTCTGAGACTCGAGTCCCCATCTCTGGTGTCTGTGTATGCTCATTCCGTATGTCTTTGCATCTCTGTCTCCACAGAAATCTCGTGGGGAGAACCGGGACCTCCAGATCCAGTTGGACCAGCTTCTACAGCAGGCCCAGGATCCCAACAGCAAAGGGAACTCTCTGTTTGCTGAGGTAAAACCCAACCTGTGCTGCAAACAAACGGCAACAAAGGCTCTGTCTTTGCTGACGTAGAAAACCAAATTAGAGTCAACTGTTCTACCCAGCCTCAATAATTCTCTGTACATACCTGCAAACTAGTTGCTTTTCGGCGAAAATCGACATTTCGAATGGGAAAATGTCATCCACGTGAATCGTGTAGATCTGAGACCCGGTGCTAATATGGCACCGGTGCCTTAACAACCGTTATGTACTGGACTGAATTGCAACGTGGATTTCGGTGCCACTGAAATGCCTGCGCTTCTCTCTGATGCTCCGAAAACGGACGTTAGAGGCAACCTAAACATCGCAGCATGTCACGCTAGTTAACGCTACACTTGACCGCAGGTAACGTTAGCCTACCGTTAGCTAGCAGCTGGAGTAACAGCAGTACAAGCTAAACTAAATTAGTTTTAGAGTTTAAATGAAATGCAAAGTCAGAGTACACATACATAAATGCTTAGCGTTGAAACGGTACACAGAAGTCACGGTTTGGTTCGTACCTCGGTTCAGACATCACGGTTCGGTTCGGTACAATGGAGGGAAAAGCAAATCAAAAATGCAGAAGGCATTGTTTTTTTTTATTGTGCATGTCTCAGGCTGTACCACCTAGTGTCATACAGTCTCTCCCCTGAGCTAGCTGCAACCGCCTGAAGTGTGTAAAGATGTAAACAGTAAACAATAAGTACCCCACATCATCTCCAGACTCCATCTGTAACTTGTAAACTAAATAAGACAATCGGCTATAAAACTGAAAATGCATCATCTCTTATTCATGAAAGTGCAAATTACATAGAATAATAACAAAAAGAAAATTCCACTTAGACGAGACCTTCCGCCACAAAAGATAAAAGAAAGTATTCTTGCTATTAGGTGCGACAGGCATACCTTTGCCAACTGGTCGTTAGTGAAACAGAGGGTGCAGCTGACAACACGTGCTTCATCAACGTCCTTTGGTTGTATATGGAAGGGACTACTTCTACTAACTACTAATTCCGATTGCTTCAGTGATTTTATTTGTTTTGGCCCTGTTTGTATGTGTATCTAAAGGCTGGATAAGCACTGTAGGGAGGAGAAGTTGGACAGTTTTTTTTTTTTGTCTCGTTCCAGTGATTGGCACATCTGGGTGATGGCGTCGGATATGCGTTAGCATGTTAGATGCAGATAGATTTCCACTCATATACCCAACAACTGCAGAACAACTCCGACACACAGTCCTCGTCTTATCCACCACTCTCTCGCCTGTACTACTGTAACTGACTGGGATCTTAAAGAGGCTGGCGGGTCCTTTAGCTCTTGTGGGTCGCCATACTCGTCCTTTAGTGCTGCTATCCCTGACTCACTCACTGGACTGTCAACCTTACAAAAAACTGCATACATAACTACTAAATAGGCATAGTCCCTAAAGAACCTGCGTATCTAACAGTAGTTCTGCATTACATTACATTAATTTGCACGCAAGTTTTATTTAGTTTTATACCGTGTATTCTGTGTAAATTCCTGCATTGAACCATGATGCCCGTATGGTTTCGGTTCAATACGAATACATGAACCGTTCCACCCCTAACATCCATATGTTAATTTTTGGTATTGCAGTTGGAGGATAAGCGTGCTGAGATGGAGAGACAGCTCATCAGTATGAAGGTGCAATATGTGTCCCTGCAGAAACAGTACGCCTTCAGCAAACAGCATCTGCAGCGTATGAAGGTACAGTACCGTGTGTTGCGTAGGCTGTAAACGTGCACTGTTGTCTGCTTGGAACCTGGACGACAGCGTTGACGTGCATGCATTGTGCAGGTCCAGATAGCCACTCTGATGCAGCTGCAGGGCTCCAGGGCTGACCCTGCTCAGCTGGAGAGGCTCCAGTCCATGCTGTCGGAGAAAAACGGAGACATCCAAAATCTGATGACTAAACTGCAGAGGCTGGAGAAGATGGAGGTGAGTCTTACATATCAACAGGAAGAACAAGAAATATCAAATCCGATCCTTTTGATTTGCATTTGATCCTTGTGATTTGCATTAGGTTCAACATGAAGTGGGGAAGAAACAGAATTGAATTGTCGACGTGTGTGTGTGTGTGGGTGGGTGGGTGGGTGTAGATGACGCTGAAGGCTCAGCCAGCTAACCCTGCTCCAGCACAAAGCGCTGACGGCCAAGATGAAACCTACTACACTGACCTGCTGAAGATGAAGCTCAACAACACTGTGTGAGTGTAACAAAGACATCTGGGCACATCTGTTCTCACTCTCTCTCCTCACAACACTTTGTTTAACTGTAATGTAGCAGAAATCAGAAGCTACCTAAACCATTTGACGCTTTAAGCTCCTGTAGTCTGCTATATTAGCATCTTTCATAAATTGTCACACAGAAGAAGGCGGCAGAGACAGACAACACACATGAGACAGCGAGCCAAGCAGAGAAGTAGTGTACACAGAGGTGATGGGACAAACTAAACTATACAGTGACACTGGTTTCCACACATATTCATTCATCAGGAAGCTCCATTCCTTTTAAGCTATATATAGTATAGAAACTTCTCCAGTCAAACGATTCTTCATTCCATCCTTTTTGGACCCAGATCTAGAAAAAAAAGACTATTTGTCTGGTTTTGCTGGCAGCCAATCACAGCAAGCGTTCTTTGATTTAATGTGACGTGTGATTGGTTGGCGACTATTGCAGCAGCTACAGCCCTTACAGTCTGTGGAGAGGTGGAGTCCAGCGTGGTGTATGTGACGGAGTTGACAATTCAGCGTGCCAAGATGCCGCCAAAGCGTTCAAAAGTATGGCGATCCAGTACTACCTGGCAGTGGCGTCTGCGGAAAAAAAAAAAATAAAATGTGGAAGGATTATTTCAAATGAAGTGCTCTGTTGGTGTCAGAGTCAGTTAAAGGGTACTGGTACTGCATACCCAGCCCTAATCAGCAGGTCCTCGTATTAAGTGATGCTTCTTTAACTGGTTAGGCAAATAATATATTAAAAAATATATATACAGTTGAAGATTTGGTACACATATTCAATCTCGTAATTCGCCATAGAAAATCGAAAAGATCAGTAAAATCCAAAGACTTGCAGTTTTTCTTGGGTTCAGTGTGTGTGTGTGTGTGTGTGTGTGTGTGTGTGTGTGTGTGTGTGTGTGTGTGTGTGTGTGTGTGTCTTAGTAAGGATGCAGAGCGTCTGGGAGATGAGCTTTCCCTTCAGAGGATGAAATCTTTGTCGGAGAGTCAGAGAGCTTTAGAGCTGGAGAGGAAACTCTTCTCCTCTGAGCGGCTGTTCAAACAGGTGAGAGCTCTGAGCACCATCCACGGTGTCGGCACCCAGTAGATTTTTGTTCAGCTACAACTACACACAATGATCCAAAACTCAACCTCTGACAGATGGGGCCGGTAGTAACGTGCATTCATTCAGCTGTAGTAAGTGATTGTGTTAACACTTCAAACAGACACACTGTGTACTGAGTGTGAGTGTATATGTTTGGCTCCCTGCTGCAGATTCAGAGTGACAAGATCAAACTGCAGCTGCGTGTAGAGGAACTGCAGCACAAGTACGAACCCAAAGGTGAGTGGAAAAAGACGTGGGCCATGGTGTGCCTCTGCTGTCTCTCACTGTGTGCCCGTAACATTGCCATGGTTGTCTCTAGAGGCCAAGAAACATGTGGCGCACATAAGAAGGAAAGAGAAGCTTCCTGTTGACGTGGTACCCTCCTCTGAAGAAATGCCGCCTGACAAAGGAGGGCACGTTGTTGCCGTGGAGATGACTGCAGACCCTGTTGCGGATCCTGTGAGCTCCGCACGAGGTCAGCACACACACACACACACACACGCACACGCGCAGCAGAGTGTTCAATACTCAGCTGTTATCATTTTGTGTTGTGTGTTCAGAGCCGGAGCCGCGGCCGGCCAAGCGTGTGAAGATCAGCGAAGAAGAGGCTGCTGTGATCCCCCCCCACAGGTCAGTATGTCTGTGATTCCCCCCAGGTTAGTATAGAGACAGAGCGTGTCGCGTCATACTCTGAAAGCCACGCCCACCATTTACTTGTATGTCTAAAAGCTGCTGTGTGTGGAGCATTTTGTACCAAGTTAAATATATCAATGTCAGTTTTAGGCTAACTATATGTCTGCAAGTTAAGCTAACACTACATAACGTAAGCTTAGTGTCCCACAGTCTCTCCATTCTCTCTGCTGATTCCTCACGTCTGTAGCCACTTTTGTATTCATAAAAGCTCCGTTTTTGGGATCGGAAGACGGAAGCAGACCGAATTGACGTAGAGGCACCTTCACGCAGTACAATGGAGAGCGGAGAGTTGTTTTCCCCTCCGGTTGGGGCGGGACTTAAATGCGCTCTGTCTCTATGTCTGCGGTTAGTTGAGCACCAGGCTTTGTTCTGTGCTGCTGGTTCTGGGTCAGCTGGAGACACCAGTGAGGACATCTCGTCTCTCTCCATGGACACGAGTTCATGATGCGTCCGGCTGCTCTGTAGAAGAACACATTGGGGTTTAGTGTGGTCGTTTTGTCCAGGCATACTCGCAACATGAAAACACAAAGAAAACAAAGACTTTACATTTGGACACAGAGAGCCCGAGAGATGCTGGCTGCTCCCCCACATGTAGCCACAGTTTCTGTGCCCTCACAGGAATGATTCTTCATCCTGGATATTTCTCTTATTGGAATTCTCATCATTAAGAGTTCCTGAAGATGCACCATTAAAGCACTTTCATTGACTAAAACAACAGTAGATTCCAGAGGCCTGTACTACGAATCAAGATCAACATGCCCTGGATTTATTTCAGTTACCCGGCTTCACTAACCCTAACAACCGCGGTCCCGCATAAGCTGTGTCACGACGCTGGTTAACAACTAGTTCAGTCAACCCAGGGTTTCCCAATCCAGCGGCGCGCGCGTTCACATAAAAGAGGCGGTGTTTGCACAGCACGACCAATCGCAAACATCTACCAGAGACACATATTTTATATAAGAAGAGCAAATTATAATTCTACATAAATATGAAGAACACAGACACGGTTTTGCAGGCAAAACGCAATGCAGTCGCTGCTTCCTAAAACAGGAGGAAAGCTGGCAAAAAATAGCCGACGCTGTAAATGCGTAAATCACAACGCTTATCAATATCTTCCCCATCAGTCAGGCACTAGATCTGACCATAATTACACTTGTCCTTTCCATAAACTGTTGTTGCTTTAGCCTATTATTTCAGTTGGAACCCTGGCAGTGGAAGCGATCGTGAGAGCAAATAAAATATATAAAAACATAATTCAAACCGATGTGCGCATTTGGCAACACACAGCTCAAGATGCCGATAGCCTATATGTAATTCCCTCCCATTCAAATCTATATATTTCATAAAAATACCCATCAGGGAATGTTAACGGGGTTGTCGGTCTCTAAATGTTTTAACTTTTATGAGGGCATCCCTCTCTGCCCCTCTCTCTCTCCCTCTCCGTGCACCGAGCTCCGCCTGATCTTACCGTCCTAATTTCCACCGGTTGCGGTGATGCCGTTATCCATCAAGTGTTGATTGGTCAGTAGGCGGTAGGCAGCCATATGGCCTTAGTGTGGATTATTAAGACTTTATTATTGGATCATATTATTTAATAACAACCAACCTAAACTGTATGACATTACTTTACAGGTTCTATAAGCTGTATGAAGGAAGTTGTGAATCTGAAAAGAAGAAACAAAACTGAAAGTTTTTTTGGTGTGCACAGAGCAATAGTAAATCCCTGCTGTATATTGCTATATATTTCTACTGTAGAGTCAAACTAAAAAGAGACAGATGACCAACAGGGATGTTGAGTGATGGTGTGTGTTGTGATTGTGTCCTCAGCGAGGAGAACCTGGAGCAGAACCTGGAAGAGAAGCAGCAGAAGCCAAGAGAGGAGAGAAGAAAGAAGCCACGTGGAACAGTGGAGGTGATCCATGTGAGCTCCAACAGCAGCATGGAGAACCAGTGTGCTCAGCAGTAGCACTGCTGTGTGTGTGTGTGTGTGTGTGTGTGTGTGTGTGTGTGTGTGTGTGTGTGTGTGTGTGTGTGTGTGTGTGTGTGTGTGTGCCCTGAATGACATTATCTTAACGTTTAATTTGAATGATTAACTTTACATTTAAGTACACAATAGAGACCCTGGTGTTCTCTTTGTATTAAGAACACCAAAAAAGAGTCAATGTGTCTAAGAAATGTGAATAAATATGTCAGCTGTTAATAAAGAATTTTGTTTTTATTGAGGCTTTGGCCCAGCTCTGTGCTGCTCCAGTAACACGTCACCCTCCAGCTGCGCAGATGCAGTCAGTGTAAGAGCTGCAGGTGCATTTCATATTGAGACTAGAAGAACCTGCTGACCATGTGGAGACATGGGAGGCACAGCTGATGAGTCATCATATGTCATATATGTCTGTTAACCTCTTCCAACAACAAACTATCAGGGTAACTCATAAGACATCTCAGCACTGGACATGTTTTGATAAAAGATTTAAAGAGTCATACTAAACGATCTAGTCTCCTTCCACGGCATGACGTCCGTCATTTAGAGAGACTGCCTCCCAGCGGGAAACCATCACAGGAAGGAAACCGTAATAATGTGTGCACTGAGCTATGTCTGCTGTATCTCACTTAATTTTTTAAGTGCTTTATGTTTAAAGTGCTCATATCATGCTCATTTTCAGGTTCATAATTGTATTTAGAGGTTATATCAGAACAGGTTTACATGGTTTAATTTTGAGCTCTCTGTTTTAGCTAGAGTGAAGCATCACACTTCTATTCCATCTTTGTTGGGAGTCGCACATGCGCAGTAGCTAGGTAAGGACTACTACCTAGTCAGAAGCATAGACTGTATGATATACAGTCTACGGTCAGAAGCACAGTTTGAGGTTCTCTTAATACATCCATGGTTTGAGGCTCTATGGTTTGAGGGTGTGCCATGCTAGCAGCTAGGCGAGCATTATAACGTGTTACAAAGTGACGCACGTTCGTCACGGAAGTAAAGGCTGGACTACAATAGAGCAGTTTGTGAACAGTGTTTTCTGTTGGAGATGGTAGTGCCGTTGGGGTGGACTTTGGGCTTTTTCACTTTGTCAACCTATAACGTGCACAAAAAAGATATATAACACAATAAAGGAAAGGGAAAAAGCCAAAAAGCAATATGTCTAAAGAGCCAGATGGGATTATTATCATAGACTGTATATGATATTATACATATTGTTATGTTGTGTTGTTACGACGCCGAACCAGCTGGTGGCAGTGGTGCTCCCTGTTGTTGAAGAAGAAGAAGAGCTACGTGGACCAATGGGAGCTGAGTGAGGTGCCAGCAGCCTTTAGATGAACCGTCCTGTCTGGGTGGCTTCTGTCCTCATCCGCTCAACATTTAAGGTAATGCAGACCTGAAGGGACACCACATCCCTCTACCGGCAGCTCGCCGCCGTTAATGCTCTATCAGTCCGGCAGGGCCCTCTCACATGACATGGGCCAAACTCAGTTCAACATCTGGCCTCTTTAAGAATCCATTTGACACCTGCTGACTCAGTGCTAATACATGTAGCTGTCATGTAGAGCACAACAGGAGCCAATGCTAACACAACGAGTCAAATGAAAGTAACAAATAGAGTTATAGTGTCATCGTGTACCTTTGGCCGTGCAGAACAAGGCGACACTTAAACAGCGCATTAGTGAATGGGGCCTGGTGAGAGCTGTGTCTCGGTCTGTGTGTTTCAGTCCCCATGCATCAGATGTCTAGCAGGGCCGCCGGAGGAGCGGCTCTCCTGCTGCTGCTGCACTGCTGTCACATAGCCAGCACCCGCGGACACAAGGTGAGTTCTACTGCATTCTGTCCTTGTTCATGTCCTACACAGATAGGGTCCTACAGGTCCTCGCGATTAGAGTGGGGACAGAGCATGCAACAAGGTGGCCTTTGCAGCCACTGGAAGGTGTTCTCTATGTGTAGTCCAACTTTAATATCCATGAGACGAAGCCATCAGTGGGACCTGCATCATCAGGAGCCAGCCATGAAACATATTCAGAAAGTCTTCCTGAGGTACACTGACTTCCCTGATCACACACAGAGACACAGAACAAGACTGCTGCCTTTGTACTGATCCAAGACCATTAGAGGGAAGGTGCAACAGTCCTAGAAAGTAATATCTATGCGTGCATAATGAATAGAGTCTTATTAAAAACAGATGTTCTTCTAGAAAGCTGTGCACCAAATATACAGTTTTTTTTGTGTGTGTGTGTGTGTGTGTGTGTGTGTGTGTGTGTGTGTGTGTGTGTGTGTGTGTGTGTGTGTGTGTGTGTGTGTGTGTGTGTGTGTGTAGTCTGACTCTGCCTTAGCTGTGATGGAGAATACAGGAGGAGGTGATGAAGAGGAGGAGGTGACGGTGGAGGAAGATGAAGGAGATTTAGAGGTGGTCCAACCTACTGAGGAGTGGCAGACTCTGCAGCCAGGTAGGGCTGGGCAATACATCAATATTATATTGATATCCATATATTGGACTAGATATCGTCTTACATTTTGGATATTGTAGTATGACAAAAGTGTTGTCTTTTCCTGGTTTTAAAGCCTGCATTACAGTAAAGTGATGCCATTTTCTGAACTCACCAGACTGTAATAACTGTTCTTTTATTTGCCTTTACCCACTTATTATTATTATTATTATTATTATATCCACATTACTGATGATTATCTATCTAAACTCTCATTGTGTTAATATTTTGTAAAAGCACCAACAGTCAACCCTACAATATCGCCACAATATCAACATCGACCCTTCAATATCGCTGCAATATCGACATATTTAGTCAAGAATATCGTGATATGTGATTTTTCTCAATGTGGCCCAGCCATGCAGCCAGGTATACTGTACTGGAGGTGTTCTGTGTAGAAGCTGCAGGGTTCAGCACAGTGCTTAGTGCACGCCTGCCTATTAGGTTGCCTTTAAAAAAGTTTGACTGTTCAAATGCACACCAGTACAGTCCTCACTCCATGAAGTACAAAAGTATAACCAGTGTCTCACTCAGAATGTGATCTCCAGATAACTCTGTGTGTGTGTGTGTGTGTGTGTGTGTGTGTGTGTGTGTGTGTGTGTGTGTGTGTGTGTGTGTGTGTGTAGGCCAGGCAGTGCCAGCAGGTTCCCATGTGAGGCTGAATCTGCAGACGGGTCAGAGGGAGGTCCGACTGGGAGAAGAGCAGCTAAAATACTGGACCCAGGAACACAGGTTGGACTCTCCTCTTTAACACTTTGAAGAAGCAGCGGTGACCACAGTCTGAATCTCCTCTGAGCAGTGTGTGTGTGTGTGTGTGTGTGTGTGTGTGTGTGTGTGTGTGTGTGTGTTGCAGAGAGACAGAAGAGAGCCGGCCCTCCTTCAGTCCCACTGAGCTCAAACGTGCCATGAAGAAGATAAAGGAGGACATGAACCCCGCAAGCAAAGACCAGCAGCAGGTAACAGGATGGCATGTTTATTAAAGATCTAGCAGGTAACTTTAATAAAAATCACTTTTTGTCGTATTTGCTGAAACTGTCACTGTATCGTGACAGCAGCCTGTTAGACAGATCGTCAGATGTAGTCTGCCTCAATGGATGTACATTTCAAGATACAGTCTGACATCCGGCACAATGTCCCTCCCCTCTCGCTGTCTCTGCTATCAGGGCTTAGCTCTGCCCAGGACAGTTGTGATTGGTTTAAAGAAGTAGAAACCCCTGTCCCAGAGTAGACAGGCACTGTAGCCAGACCTTACTCAGCGCTGTGTAGATGAGTCTGGCAATAAGGAACTAGATAATCTGTGTTCCTCTGCCTCCTCCTGGTGCTGCTAATGTTGCCTGCAACTTCCCACCACGCCTGAAGATCAACAACCAATCAGCAGTATTGGAGACATGTTTTTGAAATACACAGTATGATTCCTTAGTGATTCTTATTTTGTGTGCACCTTTTATTCCTAACTAAAAGTGTGTGTGTGTGTGTGTGTGTGTGTGACTCTAAGACGTTTCGACCTCTGGAGGAACTAAAGAAGGACATGGCTCAGCTGGACCTGCTGGTGGAGACGGATGTTCAGGTACATTGCAGCAGGCCATGTTGCATTACAACAAACACAAGTCCTGCTATTAAAGTTTTTGTAATTTTTAGTGAAAACCTCTGGTGGCATGTCCTACGGCCCAGCAGAACTACTCAGATGGTATCAAACATATGCTCATCTTTTTAAATAATGTCAGCTGGAAATAAAAAAGAAATGGCAAAAACACGAGATTTAGAAACAGGGACTTCGTTCCATAGTTTGCCACCAGAGACAGACTGCATATCTTGTTCACACAAATTTAATTATCACATTTAGGCATCCTTATCCAAAATATTTGTCTATGTAAATAATACAAATATCGATAACACTGATGTATATTTTGAAAACAATAAAACAATGGGCAGCTCAACAGAAAAACGTTCCAGCTCCTCAAAAGTTCGATGCTTATCTGAACCTGTTTTTGTTTCAAGACCTTTGTCCATTCTCCTCCAGCATTAAAAGATTTATTGTGTGTGTGTGTGTGTGTGTGTGTGTGTGTGTGTGTGTGTGTGTGTGTGTGTGTGCGCGCGCGCGCGCGTGTGTGTGTGTGTGTGCGCGCGCGTGTGTGTGTGCGCGCGCGCGCGTGTGTGCGCATGTAGATAATGAGGCGCCTGCTGGAGAGCTTTAACAGCAGTGAGTCGACTACAGAGCAGAGACTGAGTGTCCTGATGGAGCTGGAGTACCTGGTGCATCAGGTAGCAACATACACACACACACACACACACACACACACACTAGAGTGCGGATCGGGCCGCATTTTTCTGTCCGAGCCCGGCCCGTGTCCAACAGGCATTAAGATATTTATGTCTGAGCCCGACACAGTTAAAATAAAAAAAATGTTCTCATACTAATGACACATGTATGTTTGTTTGTGTTTATTAAGCAACTGTAGGAAGGTATTCGGAAATGTCAACAGATGAGCGCATTAGCGCACACGGGGCAACAAGCGCATGTTAACACAGGCGCGCACAAGAGGCCCAATCATATAGCCAATGGAAATTAAATTAACATATGCCTACCAAAAATGGCCCAAGCTAACAGAACAAAATCCAAAGAATTCACACAAGAGGTTCTGTGGACCTAGGTCTCTTAATGAAATTTAAATCAATACGAGTGTCCCCAGCGAAGTAACATTAACGTAACATAAATGCAGCTTATTGAAATGAAAATCACTTTTACCATTTTCCTCGGCTACTAAACTGCAACATGGGATCTATTTACATAATCCATCCATCAAAGTTTAGGCTAATCCATGTTCATATGCAGAAAAAGGATTGCATCAACGGGGGATGGCTCCAAGGCTGTCCTCCTCTGCTCGATGGTCAGTTGCGCTCAGCCTCACTGCTGCTACTGCTGGCTGGAATGGCAAGGATGCTGCGGGCAAGGAATAAGCTGTTTTAAATTTAAAATGTTCAATGCCTTATCGCGCTGATGTGACCGAGCCCGACCCGAACCTCATTTCTAAATATCTGTCCGACTCCGAGCCGGTCGGGTATCCATCCTCTAACACAGGGGTTTTCAAACTTTTTGTGTGTGTGGACCACTATTTGTAATCAAGAATTTTCGCAGACCACCTCATAATACACATAATAAAATATGTCTAGACACAGTCCTACCTGAATTAATCTGCACCTCTTAATAGGCCTACTAGCACTAAAAATAGGCCTACTAGCACTAAAACTGTAACTGGTCATCACATCAGTACAACAGGCTTGTTAAAAGAAAGTTTAGGGACTGTTCGTTATTTAATTAAGGGGCCACCGGAGGAGTTTTGTGGCCTCTAACCTATAAAGATGTGACCCTCCCCTCGTCAGTAATAATTTTCCTATGACCCTCCAAAACGATTTGAAAAAAAGGAATGACCCTCCCCTCGCGTGCAAGTTTGCACTTAACAAACAAGTACAGATACCATTTGATTTTTACAGCCATGATGTACAGGTGTTAACCTCTGCATTCTCATCTTACACATCCCACTCCTCTGTTATGGTGTGGTGGCCATTTCAGTAGATTTACTCACTAACATTGTTGTGGAAACACAATAAGCATGGAAACTAAATGCACACTTCATGTATTACTACATTACTTCAAATACTAAGTTACTCCTCTAATAAACTAGTATTCATATGAAATAGAACAATAAAACATTGAGACCATTCAGCAAAGGACGCTGGGATATAACCAATTCAACACTGGTTGCTATGGACTCGTCACTATCGTCATTGTATATTTTAGCACATAGGTAAAGCTGTCGAAGCTGAACATTATATTCCAAAACATATATGTTTATTTTTAAAGTTTTTAAGTTACATTGTAACAATTTAACAATTCGCCCTTATGAAATCCAATCGCGGCACGGCTGTTTTGGAACACAATAGACAGACGCTTAAATTCAACTAACATGTAACGGTGAACAATCAGTGTTGGACCTACAGTCTGTTGAGATGCCTCTCCAAACGCAGAAACCAAGCGCAGTCACACCATAAAACGTTAAGACACGTTACATTTTGCCGTAATCCAATGACACGAAAAAAAAGTAATCCACAGCGATCAGTAGATCCACAAAAAGGTAAATGATACGGTGTATCCAGCAAGGCCGATACGAGCGTCACATACGAGTCCTCTCCACTTCGCTGTTTAAACAAAGTGGAATAAACGTATAAAAGTCCAAATCTACACAAAACCTGCAATCAATTAGTAAGCTGACATCACATGTATATACATGGCATTTAGGAAACCTTTATTGCAAGGTTGGCACGGCAAGATGTCCAGACTAGTGCAACAGTAAGTTTCGTTTTTTTGCGTCCTGCTGCTCCCATCGTCAGCCAGGTAATCATTTTTTTTTTACCAAAGCAGTATATGAAATCAGATTATTACCTATCACCATTTAGTTGTTTTGTGTTATTTAAGATATTTATTTAATATCTGGTCATGCCAGATGTAATTATTCCACTAATTTTTTAAACAATGCAATTACCCGTTTGAGCCACCAGGGGGGCAGTGCTCCTCCTGCCCCTAGCAAACTCCGCGTCTGTGGTCAGAACCATCTGCAACACATACACACACACACACACACACACATACACACACCTGCTCTGAACTTTCCAGATGTGTTGAGGGATGGAAGTTTCTAACTGTGTGTGTGTGTGTGTGTGTGCGGGTGCGTGCGTGCGTGCGTGCGTGTGTAGGTGGATAACGCCCAGACTCTGTGTTGGATGGGGGGTCTGCAGCTTCTGCTGGAGGGTCTGAACAGCTCTGACTTCAGACTGCAGCAGAGCTGTGCTTTTGTCCTGGGATCTGCTGTGTCCAGGTACAAACAGCTGACTGTGAGCCCATGGTTCATATCCAGAAACTGCGTTATGACATCACATGTCTGAGAGGTCTGGAGTAAATCAAAACACACGTCAGTAGCCTGAAGACACTTCAGACATGTAGAAATGATAAACGCTTTTCTGTCTCAAACTTACCTCAACACAAACCAGATGACTCACTAACAGCCGTTCTCCAGGCTGACAGTAAAATGACCTTTAGTGTGAAATCAGTGGAATGTTCCTTTTTGAAAGTCCTTTCATATAAAAGAGTCTACAGGTTTGTCTAATTTCCCTTTCTCAACATTTCTGATCTGGGCGTTTTTTTTTTTAAAATTTTTTAGAGAAGTGACCTGCTGTCAGAGCATCATTCAGCCAATAACCCCACGGGTTTACAGTTCACATATTTAGCATCATGAACACAACACGGCAACCCACAAATTGATTTAGTGTCTTTGCTTTCCACCTCTGTGCCTGAACACAAAGAGTGGCAGGATGCCAGAAGTCCCATGATGATGTGGTGTGGTCTTGTGTCCTGCAGTAACCCGCTGGTCCAGGTGAAGGCTGTGGAGAGCGGCGCTCTGCAGACGCTCCTCACCATGCTGGCCACAGCACAGCCACTGCCAGTCACAAAGAAGGTACCTGTGTTGTAGTAAATTATAGATCCGATGCCAAGGCCAGATTAATGGCTCGGACCTGAACGCCAACTGCCTTTTTTTTTAAAAATGCTTTTCCTGTTTCTCTTCAAAGTATGAAAAAATCCCAAAAGGTCTTTAGAAAAATCCACAGAGTCAGAATCAGATGCAGAAAGAGTTTAATGTGCTCGAAAAAGTTCAACACACACAAAAAACCTGAGTAAGTTCCCGAAGGCTTATTGAAGAGTTCCTTTGTCTGGTGTCGGCTTTATATCTGCCAAACAGACTTTTCCCCCCAAAAAAATCCTCCAATAACCGTTTTTAGGACATGCTGTTTGAGAATCCAATTGGATACTTTGGAGTCTAAGGACCGCCTCCTTAGGACAGTCCTCTAGTGAGGTAATATTGCTGATTTTGCTCGTTTTTAGCTGAGTCTGCATCTCTTGAACCAAAGTCTGGGGCCTTGGCTCTGTACCAGTCTCTGACTCAGTAGCTGTGCAGCAGCGACTAAGGGTGTGACTAGGGGGGGACCTGGGACTTATCTCAGGCAGACACATAGACGTCACCTGTCTATTACCCCGTTTGCACGTACATGGTTATTTTGAAATTCCCTTTGTTTGTGCCCTTTGTTTACACGCAAACGGAGAATTCGCCTCTGAAAACGATTCTTTCTAAAAACTCCGGCCAGAGTGGAGATTTTGGAAAACTTTGTTTGCATGTAAACTGAGAAAAACTGAGGTTTCATCTTTGTTCAAAAGAGAAAGAGGAAGTCATTAGTTGCTATTGTTGCTATTTTCGGGATTCTGATTGGCTAACGTGGGCTTGAGCTTCTCATTACACTGCCACCTACAGGTTTGGCATGCTCTTGACGGCATATACACGGGTTTGTGTAAACAAACACTTTTCTGAAAACTGACAGGTGTGTACGATGGTATTTTTGAAAACGGAGCTTTTGCCCATAATTTAATTATAAACCAGATTTGATCAGATTTTGACACAACACCTGCACATGGTTCTTGTTATTATATGATTCACAAAGAGGATCCAGCTGTAATGTTTCCTCTGTGTGGGGCTGTCCTCCTGTCAGGTTCTCTTTGCAGTGGCCTCCCTCTTACGTAACTTCCCTTACGCACAACGCCACTTCCTGACCCATGGAGGGCTGCAGGTCCTATCAGAGCTGTTCAGGGCCGATGGAGGGGGAGTCCTGCGTACACGCATCGTCACCATGTTATACGACATGATCAGTGAGAAGGTACAGCAAAGAAAGTGTTTTTTTTGGGAGGGAGACGTAGTAACTTTAGCCTTCTGCAGACTCTGATGCTGTATGTCCTGCCTCCCCCAGGAGCTGATCTCTCAGGCCGGCCTGGACCTGGGGCTGGACGCCACCCACGAGGAGCGTCTGCGTCAGTACTCGGCTGTGTCTCTGCAGGGGGAGTTGCGGGAGAAGGGCTGGTGCAGTCTGGTGCCTCAGTTGCTGGAGTCCACGGAGCACGACTACCGAGAGAAGGTGGACACACTCGTCGGAGATGATTGACACTAATCATGTGCATTGTTTGTCTGGCTAAACTAAGTGTGTGTGTGTGTGTGTGTGTGTGTGTGTGGTTCTCTCAGGCTCTGCGGGCCTTGTTGGCGATGGCTCCTGTGTGTTTGGATCAGTACCGCTCGGACGGCTCTTTGCTGGGCTCCCTGCTCTCTCTCAGAGAACAGTACCTGGAAATGGTCCAGTCAGAAATGATTGTAGGAGAGGAGAACGGCTACTTTGGAGAGATTGTAGAACTTATAAATGCTCTACAAGTCAAAATAAAACGATGAAGAGTGAACTGACTTCTAGACGGACCACAGAGGGACAAGCTCCTCCAGACACGAGTCTCCTGCATGTTGGGCTGACCCTGGAGACGGAGCACTCATTGGTTCATCATCAGTATGAACTCCAGTACCAAGGTTTCATCTGTGGCCTTAGACCATTCTTTGGACGAAGGTGGGGATCAGTCTTTTTCCAGGGTTGTCACTGTAAAATATTTTGTGTTCAGAATAAATTCATAATTAAAAAATGACTGTGTTGTGTTTGTGTATCACCTCTAGTCAATCTGGGACCATCGGCTCTCAGGCTGACGAGGACTCACCCTCTGGTGGCATCTGCCAATATTTCTGGTGTTCCAGCGTAGCCAATCTCGCATAGCCAGACCTTCCTCCACAGCACTGCGGAGGAAGTTGTGGATGGTGTTTTTACTTAATAGAAGACATCATGTTACCGCAGTCAAAAAATTTGATCCTGTATGATTGTAGATTTCTTAAATCCTGGCCAGGTTGACAGTTCTGTTTCAAGGGGTTTAGGTAGAGCCAGTTATTCTGCCGGCCTGATTAATGACCCAGGCATTATGCGGGGTTGGAACATGTGCCGTGAGCTCAGTGTTCTTCGTCTCTGACAGCACAGCTCCTTGGTCTAAGTTGTCGATGTTGAGCTCCAGGGAAATTTCCTGGAAGTTGTGACCAGGTCAAATGGCCATATCATCTGCATATTAAAAAGAGTAATTCCTGTTCTGCTGCAGGATATGTTGTTAGTGTAGACAGAGAACAGAGTGGGGGATAAAACACAACATTAGGGGTGCATGATTCAGAAAATGTCACGATTTGATATCGATTTTTAGGCTCAAGATTCGATTCAAAATCGATTTTCCTTTCAAAAACGATTCTCGATAAAAAGAAAAAAAAATTCACAGGCGCCCGGATAGCTCAGTTGGTAGAGCGGGCGCCCACATATAGAGGTTTACTCCTAGATGCAGTAGGCCCTGGTTCGACACTGACCTGCGGCTGCATGTCACCCCCCCTTTCATGTCTTCTGCTGTCCTATCCAAATGAAGGCTGAAAATGCCCAAAAACATAATCTTAAAAAAAAAAAGATTCACAGTATGTAAATGTAGTTACTTTTCCTATGTGATTGCAGTAGACATACAATTTAAAAAATAAATAAATAATTAAAAAAAAAAAATCGATTTTTGGAATTCTATGTTTTTGTTCAGCTTCTTCTGCTGAAAGGACAGACCAAATTTTAGCACTTTAGCAGTCATTGGTATTTAGAGGTTCAAAATGTAAGTCCTGTAATAGATGTGTCCTCTTGTCTTACTCTTCAGCCTGCTGCTCCTAGGTAGCTTCTCTGTCTCTCCTCCCTCCCTCTCTCTGTCTGTCTCTTATTGCAGGAGTGGAGTCTAGAGTGTGGGAGTCTGGGTTCCAGCTGCCTTTTTTTTTTAAATTAAATATATGTCTATAAATTAATCTAAAAGGATTTTGGTGAAGTGTTTTCATGGTGATTAAAATTGACAAGTACATAAAGACACACAAGAAAAGCACAAACTACATTTTGCTGATCCTTCTTTGTCAACATTCAAGTATGGAAACATTTAAGAAATCATATTTATGTTGATGATTAAAGGCAAAATAGGCACTTTTAATCAATTACAAATTCTATCAAATTACCAATGTCTTCTTGTATGACTACAATATTGTGTATGTTCCTATAGTTTCTTCAGAAAAACAACAAATATAGCTTTAGAAAGACCTTTATTTCACATTAAAATTGGCATTAACTTCAAAGACTACATAAACCACAAACAACACTGGCAATATTTGTAAGATTATGTTAAATTGATGAATTAAATAATGTAGTTCACCTTTTACAATCCAGTGTAAATTCCCCACACAAACACTGCTGTGGGTCAAGGTAAAGGCAAACTTAACTGTCACAAGACATGTCTGCATAATAAAAAGAGGTAGTTGAATCAGTATATACAGTATAGTAGTATATACAGTATAAATGGTTGACATTACAAACCACAATATAAAAATATAGCTTAACATAAAGTTTAAAGCACTTGTGTAGCACTCTGTTCAGTCAAGTCCAAATGCCTGGGTAAAGAAATAAAAGCTGCCTTTACAATTACAGTGAGCATAGTGTGACAGTCTGTTGGTTGTCTGTAATGAACAGTGGAAAAAGGAAAAAAAAAACACGCGAGCCTTGTCAATCTTCCCCGGATTGTTAACAGCCCTCCACCTGCATCTCTGGGTGATGCCAGAGAAGATGAACTTCATGCCTGGATACTGCAGGTGGAAGTGCTGCAGGTCCTCCTTCATTCCTGTAATGAGGTTGACGCCCTTGACATCTCCCAGGTCATTCCCGCCACAGTGAACAAGGAGGACATCCGGGGCTGCTCTTCTTTGTAGGGACTGGAAAAAGAAAGGGAGAAGGCTCTTCCACCGCAGACCACCCTAGATATCTTCAATGCCAAGGTTGTTCCCCATGGTCTTTGCCTCTCTCTCGGCCCCACGCCGGACGTAGCTGTCTCCAATGATCCAGACTGTTGCTGGATGGAAAAACACATTGTAACAGTGAGAAAAGTATCATATTTTAGGCTATAGAGAAAAAGGATAAATGAACAGCACTCTTAATTACACACAGTTATTTGAAAAAGCATTATTACCTCAGCTTAGTCGTACAAAACAAGTCTGCTAAAAGTTTAATTGTGTACCATAAATAGCAAAAGAAAAGTAACTATTAGGGACTGTTCGTTATTTAATTAAGGGGCCACAAGAGGAGTTTTGTGGTCTCTAATCTATAAAGATGTGACCTTCCCCTTGCCAGTAATAATTTTCCTATGACCCTCCAAAACGATTTGGAAAAAAGGAATGACCCTCGCCTTACGTGCAAGTTTGTACTTAGCAAAGAAGTACAGATACCATTTGATTTTTACAGCCATGATGTACAGGTGTTAACCTCTGCATTCTCATCTTACACATCCCACTCCTCTGTTATGGTGTGGTGGCCATTTCAGTAGATTTACTCACTAACATTGTTGTGGAAACACAATAAGCATGGAAACTAAATGCACACTTCATGTATTACTGCATTACTTCAAATACTAAGTTACTCCTCTAGTAAACTAGTATTCATATGAAATAGAACAATAAAACATTGAGACCATTCAGCAAACGACGCTGGGATATAACCAATTCAACACTGGTTGCTATGGACTCGTCACTATCGTCATTGTATATTTTAGCACATAGGTAAAGCTGTCGAAGCTGAACATTATATTCCAAAACATATATGTTTATTTTTAAAGTTTTTAAGTTACATTGTAACAATTTAACAATTCGCCCTTATGAAATCCAATCGCGGCACGGCTGTTTTGGAACGCAATAGACAGACGCTTAAATTCAACTAACATGTAACGGTGAACAATCAGTGTTGGACCTACAGTCTGTTGAGATGCCTCTCCAAACGCAGAAACCAAGCGCAGTCACACCATAAAACGTTAAGACACGTTGAGAAAAAAGATCCGCATTTTGCCGTAATCCAATGACACGAAAAAAAAGTAATCCACAGCGATCAGTAGATCCACAAAAAGGTAAATGATACGGTGTATCCAGCAAGGCCGATACGAGCGTCACATACGAGGCCTCTCCACTTCGCTGTTTAAACAAAGTGGAATAAACGTATAAAAGTCCAAATCTACACAAAACCCGCAATCAATCAGTAAGCTGACATCACATGTATATACATGGCATTTAGGAAACCTTTATTGCAAGGTTGGCACGGCAAGATGTCCAGACTAGTGCAACAGTAAGTTTCGTTTTTTTGCGTCCTGCTGCTCCCATCGTCAGCCAGGTAATCATTTTTTTTTTACCAAAGCAGTATATGAAATCAGATTATTGCCTATCACCATTTAGTTGTTTTGTGTTATTTAAGATATTTATTTAATATCTGGTCATGCCAGATGTAATTATTCCACTAATTTTTAAACAATGCAATTACCCGTTTGAGCCACCAGGGGGGGCAGTGCTCCTCCTGCCCCCCCAGCAAACTCTGCGTATGCGGTCAGAACCATCTGCTAGGGGGCCGAGACTGAGAGCTACATGGATAAATATGCACCAAACAAGCCACTTTGAAATTTTGAAGAGCTGACACCTCTTTCGCTTGCTGGGCACTCTCGGCGCGCTCGGTTCTGCGTCGTCGTCATCGTCGTCGTCTTCTCGGGCGTCTCGGGCTCGCCGACGCCAGCGTGCGCCCCCATGGCTTTGACGAGCGTGGCGGACGCTGGCGTGCGAGGGAGACGCACTAAAGAAACTGGTTCTTTAATAAGAAATGTGTGTTTGCGAGTGTCTCTCGATGAGCGGAGTCACGAGCGCCCTGCCCAGCTGCTAGAGGAATGCCCTGCGCCTGTTGAGCTTGCTGCGCAGCCACTTGGGCCTCAGCTCTCGCCAGAGCACAAAGGCGTTGTAGGCGGACACGTCGAGGATGTTGTGGAACACGGCGAGGGACCAGCGCGCCAGCTTTACGTGCCGACGAGCTTGTCCAGGTTGTCCACGCCGCCCCTGGTGCTGTTGTAGTGCAGGATGATGTCGGGTTTGGTGTACCTGCCAGCGCTGACTCGCGCATCCCCCGTGTGCAGCGTGCTCAGCAGCAGCACGTTCCTGTGCCTCTTGGGCACGTAGGACACCAGGGCGGTGGTGGGCTTGAAGGCGAACCGGGACGAGAAGACGGCGCGGCCCTTGGTGTCAAGCAACGCGGCCGGCAGCTCAGGCTTGTTTTTGCGCATCGTGTCCACCATGGTGAGGCGCCTCTCGTCGAGGAGCCGCTGGGCCAGATCGTAGGAGGTGGAAAAGTTGTCGCACGTCACGTTGCGGGGGCCCGTCAGCCCCTTGGTCAGGTCCAGCACCACATGGGCGCCCTGATTCCTCTCGGGCGCGCCGCTCTTGGACTTGCCCGTGTACATCTGCATGTTCCACGCGTAGCTGGACCCGGCGTCGCAGGCCACCCACCTGGCGTCCATACCTGGCGGGCTTGCTGGGCATATACTGGCGGAAGGAGCTTGGACGTGTCGAGAGAGAAGAATGAGAATGGGAAAAGCAGAGATGAAAACGTTTAAACACACACACACACACACACACACACACACACACACACACACACACACACAACGAAAGGGAACCAGCTTCTCGTCCACGGTCACGTTGGGGCCCGGGTTGTAGAGGCGAGGCAGCCGACCCAGGCGTCCCACACGTCTCGTACGGCCGGCAGTTTGTCCGAGGCTCGTCTGGCGGCTCTCATCTCGCGGTCGCTGAATCGCAGCAGTCTCAAGAATGCGTGGAACCGTTTGAGCGGCATCATGGCGCGGAAAATGGCCCTGCCGCCTCGTGCCACAGGCTCTCCAGGGCCTCGTTTCAGGACCTGTACACGCCGGCGAGGATCAGCAGCCCGAGGCAGGTCCGTGGCGTCCATCGTTTTTCACTCGTTGCCGCATTTCCTTAGGCCCTTGAGATTCGTGGCGGTCACCACGATCTCTTCTATTCGCCACGTGACAAACAGGTCGAACGCGGAGACTATGTGGTCGACGTGTGTGGCAGCGTACTCCGTTGGTCCCGGGTTCTGTGGAGGAGTGGCGCGTCTGTGGTCTTGTTCTTGTTCTTGTTCTCGTGCTGTGCCACGGCGACGAGGTCGACGGGGATGATATGTTACCGAGGACCATTCGATTGTGCCGTTTTTTGACACAAACGTTTGCTTCTCCTCGTCCTCCTCATGCTCCTCGTGCTCTTTGTGCTCTTTGTGCTCTTCTTCTCCACCCTGTTCTTCTTCTCCACCCTCTTCTTCTTCTTCTTCTTATTCTTTTTGTTGTTCGACTTTCTCGTCGTTGTCGTCTTTTTCTCCGTCCTCGTGTTTGTCTTCATCCTCTTGTAACGCACACTCGCCAGATTGACCTTCGTGGTCCTTGTGGGAGTCACGGTGGTCATCGTGGTCGTCGTTGTGGTCGTCTTCTTTTTCTTCTTCCTTATCTCCAACCTCTTCTTCTTCTTCTTCTTCTTCTTCTTCTTCTATTCTTCTTCTTGTTTTTCTTCTGGGAAATTGCATGCGGAGCCAAAGATAATACGATGCAGGTCCAACTTTAGAGTCGACCAACGGGCCATGCTGGCTTCGCACCTGGCTGCCGAACCGAGGCCCAAATGTCTAAATGAAGACAAAGTAGAACAGGGAGATTGTCAAAAACAAACCAAGACATGAAGACACATGTGTACAGTATGTGTGTATATAATAAGTAGGTCGAGGTCGATGCCTTTGCCTTTGCCTTTGCCCTCTCCCCCCTTTGTCACTACTACAAGCCACTGGCTAGGGTCCCGGGACCCTGAAGGCCTAGGCGAGGGTAGTGGGAAATGTGTTTGACTGCAGCACGGGTCTCTGGGACCCTGAAGGCCTAGGCGAGTGTAGTGGGAAATGCCATCGAATACAGCAAGGGGTCTCGGGGACCCGGAGGACGAGATGAGGGGAGCGGGAAACATGTTTGACTGCGGCACGGGTCTATGGGACCCCGAAGGCCTAGGTGAGTGTAGTGGGAAATGCGTTCGACTGCAGCACAGGTCTCAGGGACCCAAAGGCCTAGGCGAGTGTAGTGGGAAATGCGTTCGACTGCAGCACGGGTCTCAGGGACCCGAAGGCCTAGGCGAGTGTAGTGGGAAATGCGTTCGATTGCAGCACGGGTCTCTGGGACCCCGAAGGCCTAGGCGAGTGTAGTGGGAAATGCGTTTGACGGCAGCACGGGTCTCTGGGACCCGAAGGACAACACAAGGGTTACAATTCAACGGGGAGCCATATTTGGCCATTTGGGGCCAGTGCAAAGTCAGGCACTTTAGCAAAAGAATTGTCAATAATCATGATTTGGTTGGAGCTGGGTTTTCTCCATAACTCCAGGGTAGATATGGACAGGCTGGGCATCAATTGGAATGTGATATCTGTAGTATGTGAATCAGCTTTAAAATTCAACGGGGAGCCATATTTGGCCATTTGGGGCCAGTGCAAAATAGTATTGTCAAAATGTTGATTTGGTTGGAGCTGGGATTTCTCCATAACTCCAGGGAAGATATGGACAGGCTGGGCATCAATGGGAATGTGGTATCTGTAGTATGTGAATCAGCTTTAAAATTCAACAAGGAGCCATATTTGGCCATTTGGGGCAAGTGCAAAGTCAGGCACTTTAGCAATAGAATTGTCAAAATGTTGATTTGGTTGGAGCTTTGTTTTCTCCATAACTCCAGGGTAGATATGGACAGGCTGGGCATCAATGGGAATTGTAATATCTGTAGTATGTGAATCAGCTTTAAAATTCAACGGGGAGCCATATTTGGCCATTTGGGGCCAGTGCAAAGTCAGGCACTTTAGCAAAATAATTGTCAATAATCATGAGTTGGTTGGAGCTGGATTCTCTCCATAACTCCAGGGTAGATATGGACAGGCTGGGCATCAGTGGGAAGTGTAGAATCTGTATGTGAATCAGCTTTAAAATTCAACGGGGAGCCATATTTGGCTATTTGGGGCCAGTGCAAAGTCAGGCACTTTAGCAATAGTATTGTCAAAATGTTGATTTGGTTGGAGCTGGGTTTTCTCCATAACTCCAGGGTAGATATGGACAGGCTGGGAATCAGTGGGAAGTGTAGAATCTGTAGTATGTGAATCAGCTTTAAAATTCAACGGGGAGCCATATTTGGCCATTTGGGGACAGCGCAAAGTCAGGAGGTTTAGCAACATAAATGCCGAAATCTGGATTTGTTTGAGTTATGCTTTTTTCTGGCTTTTCTCCATAATTCCACAGTAGATTTGGACATGTTGGGCATCACTACAAACGTGAAGAGCTGTAGTAAGCGAATCAGGTTTCAAATTCAACGGGAACCCATATTTGGCCGTTTGGGGAATGCGCAAAGTCAGGAGTTTTAGCAACATAATTGTTGAAATCTGGATTTGTTTGAGTTGGCTTGTTTCTGGCTTTTCTCCATAATTCCACAGTAAATATGGACATGTTGGGCATCCCTAAAATCGTGAAGAGGTGTAGTATGCAAATCAGGTTTCAAATTCAACAGGAACCCATATTTGGCCGTTTGGGGACAGCGCAAATTCAGGAGGTTTAGCACCATAATCGCCGAAATGTGGATTTGTTTGAGTTATGCTTTTTTCTGGCTTTTCTTCATAATTCCTCTGTAGATATGGACATGTTGGGCATCCCTACAAACATGAAGAGCTGTAGTATTCAAATCAGGTTTTAAATTCAATGGGAACCCATATTTGGCAGTTTGGGGACAGCCCAAAGTCAGGAGGTTTAGCAACATAATTGTCGAAATCTGGATTTGTTTGAGTTGTGCTTTTTTCTGGCTTTTCTCCATTATTCCACAGTAGATATGGACATGTTGGGCATCCGTACAAACGTGAAGAGCTGTAGTACGCGAATCAGGTTTCAAATTCAATGGGAACCCATATTTGGCCGTTTGAGGACAGCGCAAAGTCAGGAGGTTTAGCACCATAATTGCCGAAATGTGGATTTGTTTGAGTTATGCTTTTTTTCTGGCTTTTCTCCAAAATTCCACAGTAGATATGGACATGTTGGGCATCCCTACAAACGTGAAGAGCTGTAGCATGCAAATCAGGTTTCAAATTCAACAGGAACCCATATTTGGCCGCTTGGGGACAGCGCAAAGTCAGGAGGTTTAGCAACATAATTGTTGAAATCTGGATTAGTTTGAGTTGGCTTTTTTTCTGGCTTTTCTCCATAATTCCACAGTAAATATGGACATGTTGGGCATCCCTAAAATCGTGAAGAGGTGTAGTATGCAAATCAGGTTTCAAATTCAACGGGAACCCATATTTGGCCGTTTGGGGACAGCGCAAAGTCAGGAGGTTTAGCACCATAATTGCCGAAATCTGGATTTGTTTGAGTTATGCTTTTTTCTGGCTTTTCTCCATTATTCCACAGTAGATATGGACACGTTGGGCATCCCTACAAACGAGAAGAGGTGTAGCATGCAAATCAGGTTTCAAATTCAACAGGAACCCATATTTGGCCGTTTGGGGACAGCGCAACGTCAGGAGGTTTAGCAACATAATTGCCGAAATCTGGATTTGTTTGAGTTATGCTTTTTTCTGGCTTTTCTCCATAATTCCACAGTAGATATGGACATGTTGGGCATCCCTACAAACGTGAAGAGCTGTAGTATGCAAATCAGGTTTCAAATTCAATGGGAACCCATATTTGTCAGTTTGGGGACAGCGCAAAGTCAGGAAGTTTAGCAACATAATTGTCGAAATCTGGATTAGTTTGAGTTGGCTTGTTTCAGGATTTTCTCCATAATTCCACAGTAGATATGGACATGTTGGGGATCCCTACAAACATGAAGAGCTGTAGTATGCAAATCAGGTTTCAAATTCAACGGGAACCCATATTTGGCCGTTTGGGAACAGCGCAAAGTCAGGAGGTTTAGCACCATAATTGCCGAAATCTGGATTTATTTGAGTTATGCTTTTTTTCTGGCTTTTCTCGATTATTCCACAGTAGATATGGACATGTTAGGCATCGCTACAAACGTGAAGAGCTGTAGTACGTGAATCAGGTTTCAAATTCAACAGGAACCCATATTTGGCTGCTTGGCGACAGCGCAAAGTCAGGAGGTTTAGCAACATAATTGCCAAAATCTGGATTTGTTTGAGTTAGGCTTTTTTCTGGCTTTTCTCCATTATTCCACAGTGGATATTGACATGTTGGGCATCCGTACAAACGTGAAGAGCTGTAGTACGCGAATCAGGTTTCAATTTCAACGGGAACCCATATTTGGCCGTTTGGGGACAGCGCAAAGTCAGGAGGTTTAGCAACATAATTGCCGAAATCTGGATTTGTTTGAGTTATGCCTTTTTCTGGCTTTTCTCCATAATTCCACAGTAGATATGGACATGTTGGGGATCCCTACAAACATGAAGAGCTGTAGTATGCAAATCAGGTTTCAAATTCAACGGGAACCCATATTTGGCCGTTTGGGAACAGCGCAAAGTCAGGAGGTTTAGCACCATAATTGCCGAAATCTGGATTTATTTGAGTTATGCTTTTTTTCTGGCTTTTCTCGATTATTCCACAGTAGATATGGACATGTTAGGCATCGCTACAAACGTGAAGAGCTGTAGTACGTGAATCAGGTTTCAAATTCAACAGGAACCCATATTTGGCTGCTTGGCGACAGCGCAAAGTCAGGAGGTTTAGCAACATAATTGCCAAAATCTGGATTTGTTTGAGTTAGGCTTTTTTCTGGCTTTTCTCCATTATTCCACAGTGGATATTGACATGTTGGGCATCCGTACAAACGTGAAGAGCTGTAGTACGCGAATCAGGTTTCAATTTCAACGGGAACCCATATTTGGCCGTTTGGGGACAGCGCAAAGTCAGGAGGTTTAGCAACATAATTGCCGAAATCTGGATTTGTTTGAGTTATGCCTTTTTCTGGCTTTTCTCCATAATTCCACAGTAGATATGGACATGTTGGGCATCCGTACAAACGTGAAGAGCTGTAGTACGCGAATCAGGTTTCAAATTCAACAGGAACCCATATTTGGCCGCTTGGGGAAAGCGCAAAGTCAGGAGGCTTAGCAACATAATTGTCGAAATCTGGATTTGTTTGAGTTATGCCTTTTTCTGGCTTTTCTCCATAATTCCACAGTAGATATGGACATGTTGGGCATCCGTACAAACGTGAAGAGCTGTAGTACGCGAATCAGGTTTCAAATTCAACAGGAACCCATATTTGGCCGCTTGGGGAAAGCGCAAAGTCAGGAGGCTTAGCAACATAATTGTCGAAATCTGGATTTGTTTGAGTTGGCTTGTTTCTGGCTTTTCTCCATAATTCCACAGTAGATATGGACATGTTTGGCATACCTGACTTTGCACTGGCCCCAAATGGCCAAATATGGCTCCCCGTTGAATTTTAAAGCTGATTCACATACTACAGATATTACAATTCCCATTGATACCCAGCCTGCCCATATCTACCATGGAGTTATGGAGAAAACCCAGCTCCAACCAAATCCAATCAAATCAACATTTTGACCATTCTATTGCTAAAGTGCCTGACTTTGCCTTGGCCCCAAATGGCCAAATATAGCTGCCCGTTGAATTTTAAAGCTGATTCACATACTACAGATATTACATTTCCCAGTGATGCCCAGCCTGTCCATATCTACCTTGGAGTTATGGAGAAAACCCAGCTCCAACCAAATCAACATTTTGACCATTCTATTGCTAAAGTGCCTGACTTTGCACTGGCCCCAAATGGCCAAATATGGCTCCCCATTGAATTTTAAAGCTGATTCACATACTACAGATATTACAATTCCCATTGATGCCCAGCCTGTCCATATCTACCCGGGAGTTATGGAGAAAACACAGCTCCAACCAGCTCCAACCAAATCAACATTTTGACAATTGTATTGCTAAAGTGCCTGACTTTGCACTGGCCCCAAATGGCCAAATATGGCTCCCCGTTGAATTTTAAAGCTGATTCACATACTACAGATATTACAATTCCCATTGATGCCCAGCCTGTCCATATCTATCCGGGAGTTATGGAGAAAACTCAGCTCCAACCAGCTCCAACCAAATCAACATTTTGACAATTGTATTGCTAAAGTGCCTGACTTTGCACTGGCCCCAAATGGCCAAATATGGCTCCCCGTTGAATTTTAAAGCTGATTCACATACTACAGATATTACAATTCCCATTGATGCCCAGCCTATCCATATCTACCCTGGAGTTATGGAGAAATCCCAGCTCCAACCAAATCAACATTTTGACAATTGTATTGCTAAAGTGCCTGACTTTGCACTGGCCCCAAATGGCCAAATATGGCTCCCCGTTGAATTTTAAAGCTGATTCACATACTACAGATATTACAATTCCCATTGATGCCCAGCCTGTCCATATCTACCCTGGATTTATGGAGAAAACAAAGCTCCAACCAAATCAACATTTTGACAATTCTATTGCTTAAAGTGCCTGACTTTGCCCTGGCCCAAATGGCCAAATATGGATCCCCGTTGAATTTTAAAGCTGATTCACATACTACAGATATTACAATTCCCATTGATGCCCAGCCTGTCCATATCTACCCTGGAGTTATAGAGAAAATCCAGCTCCAACCAAATCAACATTTTGACAATTCTATTGCTAAAGGGCCTGATTTTGCCCTGGCCCCAAATGGCCAAATATGGCTCCCCGTTGAATTTTAAAGCTGATTCACATACTACAGATATTACAATTCCCATTGATGCCCAGCCTATCCATATCTACCCTGGAGTTATGGAGAAAACCCAGCTCCAACCAAATCAACATTTTGACAATTGTATTGCTAAAGTGCCTGACTTTGCACTGGCCCCAAATGGCCAAATATGGCTCCCCGTTGAATTTTAAAGCTGATTCACATACTACAGATATTACAATTTCCATTGATGCCCAGCCTGTCCATATCTACCCTGGAGTTATGGAGAAAACAAAGCTCCAACCAAATCCAATCAAATCAACATTTTGACAATTCTATTGCTAAAGTGCCTGAATTTGCACTGGCCCCAAATGGCCAAATATGGATCCCCGTTGAATTTTAAAGCTGATTCACATACTACAGATATTACAATTCCCATTGATGCCCAGCCTGTCCATATCTACCCTGGATTTATGGAGAAAACCCAGCTCCAACCAAATCAACATTTTGACAATTCTATTGCTAAAGTGCCTGACGTTGCCCTGGCCCCAAATGGCCAAATATGGCTCCCAGTTGAATTTTAAAGCTGATTCACATACTACAGATATTACAATTCCCATTGATGCCCAGCCTGTCCATATCTACCCTGGAGTTATGGGGAAAACAAAGCTCCAACCAAATCCAACCAAATCAACATTTTGACAATTCTATTGCTAAAGTGCCTGACTTTGCCCTGGCCCCAAATGGCCAAATATGGCTCCCCGTTGAATTTTAAAGCTGATTCACATACTACACATATTACAATTCCCATTGATGCCCAGCCTGTCCATATCTACCCTGGAGTTATGGAGAAAACCCAGCTCCAACCAAATCAACATTTTGACAATTTTATTGCTAAAGTGCCTGACTTTGCAGTGCCCCCAAATGGCGAAATATGGCTCCCCGTTGAATTTGAAACCTGATTTGTATACTACAGCTCTTCACGTTTGTAGGGATGCCCAACATGTCCATATCTACTGTGGAATTATGGAGAAAAGCCAGAAAAAGCATAACTCAAACAAATCCAGATTTCGACAATTATGGTGCTAAACCTCCTGACTTTGCGCTGTCACCAAGCGGCCAAATATGGGTTCCCAGTTGAATTTGAAACCTGAATTGCATACTACAGCTCTTCAGGTTTGTAGCGATGCCCAACATGACCATATCTGCTGTGGAATTATGGAGAAAAGCCAGAAACAAGCCTACTCAAACAAATCCAGATTTCGCCAATTATGTTGATAAACCTCCTGACTTTGGGCTGTCCCCAAACGGCCAAATATGGGTTCCCGTTGAATTTGAAACCTGATTCGCATACTACAGCTCTTCACTTTTGTAGTGATGCCCAACATGTCCATATCTACTGTGGAACTATGGAGAAAAGCCAGAAAAAGCATAACTCAAACAAATCCAGATTTCGACAATTATGGTGCTAAACCTCCTGACTTTGGGCTGTCCCCAAACGGCCAAATATGGGTTCCCGTTGAATTTGAAACCTGATTCGCATACTACAGCTCTTCACTTTTGTAGTGATGCCCAACATGTCCATATCTACTGTGGAACTATGGAGAAAAGCCAGAAAAAGCATAACTCAAACAAATCCAGATTTCGACAATTATGGTGCTAAACCTCCTGACTTTGGGCTGTCCCCAAACGGCCAAATATGGGTTCCCGTTGAATTTGAAACCTGATTCGCATACTACAGCTCTTCACTTTTGTAGTGATGCCCAACATGTCCATATCTACTGTGGAACTATGGAGAAAAGCCAGAAAAAGCATAACTCAAACAAATCCAGATTTCGACAATTATGGTGCTAAACCTCCTGACTTTGAGCTGTCCCCAAGCAGCCAAATATGGGTTCCCAGTTGAATTTGAAACCTGGATTGCATACTACAGCTCTTCACGTTTGTAGGGATGCCCAACATGTCCATATCTACTGTGGAATTATGGAGAAAAGCCAGAAACAATCCTACTCAAACAAATACAGATTTCGACAATTATGTTGATAAACCTCCTGACTTTGGGCTGTCCCCAAACGGCCAAATATGGGTTCCCGTTGAATTTGAAACCTGATTTGCATACTACAGCTCTTCACCTTTCTAGGGATGCCCAACATGTCTATATCTACTGTGGAATTATGGAGAAATGTCAGCTCATACAAATCCAACAAAATGGTCCAATAATACCAGAGTGACAGTCTGGGGCTGTTGTACTATCACTCTGAGGTGAAATGAGTCAGTCTAAACAGGAGATTTCGCTTTTAGAGCAGCCTGAAAAACAGTTAAAATATAGCTTTAATTAGCAGCCTGAAAAATAGTTAAAATTTAGCTTTAATTGGATATTTTCAAAGCCTTTAATTTTAAAATCCTACATCAGAATGGTCCGATATTACACGAGTGATTGACTGGGGTGGTGTACTATCAATCTGATGTGAAATGAGTCCAAAAGCTAATTTCTCAGAGGTGGAAATTACATTTTAACAGTTTTTCTGCAATATTAGCACACCCTTATGTCAGGCTTACTTCTTTCGGATTGTGTGGACTTTTGGAGCATATTGTTTACTCGTAATAAACATAAATACATTATTTTCTTATTTGTTGTACATAATTCAACCAAACTGTAGCCAAGGTGGAAATGACGCTGAATAAAATTACTCTGTATAAAAGCGTGAGTTTATTTTCTTGTCCTGAAGAGCACGTGTGCCTGAAGTTTCACCTTCAACTAATACTTCCTTTTCACTATTATTTCCATGGTTACCAAGTAAATAAAATATTTAAGGTGGGTCTATTAAGGTGGATTTTGTTGAGGGAGGTGGAAATGACGGAAAACCTGGGGACAGACTTATTTTATTCCAAAAATAGTTTAAAATTGTGATATATTGTCCTTAATAGCTTTTACACACCAACCAGACGGCCAGCCGTCGACAGAAAAGGCAGTTGGACTGATCAGTCGGCTCCCCGAGGTCCAAAAAATGCCTCAAAACACACAGAGGCGACACCGACTTGAGCGTACGCTCTGCGCGTGCGCGAAACGTAATACGTCTCGATAACAGCAGGCGGCGCTACTCTGTATTGTTTCCCAGAAAATGAAAACTGGCAGCTGACTGGATGAACGCGTCACGTGGGTCTTGTTTCTCCAGAAGTTCCAAGGGGGTAATCTTCTCCCATGGATGTTGTCGGTACACGATCCGTTCTGCCTGCACGATCCGTTCTGCACATGCGCAAAATGTTCGCGCATGCGCGGTTGTACGAGGATTTACGACACTGCACGATCTGTTCCACGCTTCCGGTCGACAGCCAAGCTAACGTTAGTTTAGCTAACAGCTAATTCGGCTAACTGCTAGCTGATTGTAGCGGTCTGCCGTTAGCCTCCACAGGCAAGCTAACGTTAGTTTAGCTAACAGCTAATTCGGCTAACTGCTAGCTGAGACAGCATGTAATAACTTTAAAAGACCCTCAAAATAAAACTTGAAAATAAACGTTGACATATATAACAAACACCTAACATATATAACAGCTGTTACGTCAGTTCTACTTTACTTGTGCTCATTTAAAATACAATCACTCAATACTTGTCTTTATTGTTATTACTGTGAAGTCTTAATTTAGCTGTAGCCTGCTTTTCCCATTACGTTGGAGTTAACGTTATTTTAGACTGAATCTAGCTGTCAGCTAGCGGTTAGCCGAATTAGCTGTTAGCTAAACTAACGTTAGCTTCCCGGTGGAGGCTAGCCATAGGCTAGCGTGGAACAGATCGTGCAGGTCGTATGGATACGTAAAACAGTATTATCTTGCGCATGTGCAGAACGGATCGTGCAGGCAGAACGGATCGTGTACCGACAGATGTATTAAGAGAACTGGATACAGTGTTCGGCGGGAAGCCCCGTACGTTCCAATGAGAGTGCTCAAAAGCGCATAAAGCAAACATGGAGCTCGGCTCTTCCGCATTGTTGGCCCATAACGCTGGTTGGCTCACGATGGGCATGCGCACTAGCAACAATTTGTTTGCGTTGTCGTAGCAACCGGTAGCAACATGCGTGTTCATGAGCTTCTCTGTCGTGTCTCTTACTGGCGAACTCATGAACTCGCCGTTTTCATTGTCTAAAATATTCACTAACGTTAAACATTGTTTTCGTTGTTACCTATCGTTTACATGCTTAGCTAAATAAACGATAGATGTATTTAGCTAGACAACCAAGGAGATTTAATAATTATGTTGTGCTACTAGCTAGCTACCTACTAACTAGCGCTAGCTAGCTGTTAGCCTGCAGTTTCGTGAACAGAGCTCATCCATGGCTTCAGCTCTCATCCACGTTACAAGCTTTACAGCATACACCCCTCGGATGTATTATAAGAGAACCAAGGCGATGTAATCACTATGTCTGTAGTAACGTTATGTAGGCATATAGCTAGCTATGTATAGATCTTAATACAGCCATGCTAGCTACCCCTGATGTTAGCAATTAGCTAGCTAGCCGATAGCCCGCCAGTTTGGGAAACGCTAATGAGGTTACATCCACGTAGCTAACAGGCTTTACAGCAGCTACATACATCCCTGGAATGTATCATGACTTCATAAGATAATACCATGGACGTATTAATAGAACACATGGTGAATTACAACCATTAGCTATATCCATTATTACAGCTAGCTACATGAGCTCGGGAGAACAGTCATGTGAGCGGGCGGGTGCAGTCCCGCGGCTCTGCTCGCGTCCACTATGCGCGTTCATCATGTCAAATTTAATAATTCTGGATTCGCTTCTAGTGAATGTTAAAAACGTAATGTTTTAAACAAGGACCCTTTCAGTGTTCGGGCTGGTAAGTTGATATACCCAGAAACAAATTATCCGCTGAAATATAGACGTTTCTTTCGCCATGCAAAGTCTATGTGAAAAGGCTTTCTGGGCCATGGGGTGCAGTACCACCGTTATCCGCTAAGCCCATGGTGGCTTTTAGACTCGGCGCTCTTCCTGGGGGCTTGTCTTCTCCCCGGAACGCTATGGCGCCATTTTGATGCTAATAAGCCATCACCTCCCATTAGCATTCAATTGACTGCCATTCATTTTGGCACCACTTTGACAGCAAATAACTTTACATCTGAAGCGTTTTAAGCAGTGGCGGCGCCAGATATGTTCTTTTGCTGGTGCTTTGGGGTTGCTAGACGTTTCAGTGAGGGTGCTCTGAAATTCTGAGTTTCCCTTAACACAAATAGGCTAACGTTACACACATTCTCGCAGATGCCCACTCACCTCCGCCGCGGTTTACTAAGCGAGCGAACGAGAGAGATTGATTTAAAGTTGCTGATACAACAGCACCATAGAACTCTGATTAGCCCACCAAACATATTTGAAATACCAGCCAACAAGCCGGGTTCAAACAATCATTACTGCAGCTCTCATACAGTGACTCAGAAGTGTGTCACTCAGTGACACAGTGACTCATACAGTGACTCAGAAGGCAGCAGGCCAAATACACCACCCATAGCCAAGCACACACATACACACACGTGCGCATGTATCCTCACACAGTTTTCACACTTGCACATATGGTCAAAATAATGTAGTCATATCTGTAGTCACTATCCATCCATCCATCCATCCATCCATCCATCTTTGTCCGCTTATCCGGGGTCGGGTCGCGGGGGCAGCAGCTCCAGCAGGGGACCCCAAACTTCCCTTTCCCAAGCCACATTTACCAGCTCCGACTGGGGGATCCCGAGGCGTTCCCAGGCCAGGTTGGAGAGATAATCCCTCCACCTAGTCCTGGGTCTTCCCCGAGGCCTCCTCCCAGCTGGACGTGCCTGGAACACCTCCCTAGGGAGGCGCCCAGGGGGCATCCTTACCAGATGCCCAAACCACCTCAACTGGTTCGACGCAAAGGAGTAGCGGCTCTACTCCGAGCTCCTCACGGATGACTGAGCTTCTCACCCTATCTCTAAGGGAGACACCAGCCACCCTCCTGAAAAAACCCATTTCGGCCGCTTGTACCCTGGATCTCGTTCTTTCGGTCATAACCCAGCCTTCATGACCATAGGTGTAGTGACTAAATATATCTAAATAAGCCACTGACGGCGAACATGTTTTCTGGGCTAAAAATAAACCAATGTCCAGTGTGCTGTATAACTTTAGAATCGGTGATCCATTTATTCACATTTCTGTAAAACACATGTTCACTGTTCTTCTATGAGACAGAGATAAGAGTAAAGTTCTTGCATGGACCCCTAGCAGCTGACTCACCTACTGTGGCCTGGCTGTGCAATCCCCTGGTCTAATGTCATGTACAGCAGGGTGATGTTAAGCATCCTCAGCAGCAATCACAGCCGTGGTCAGGTCATCTTCCTCCGGCCGCTTTTCTTCGTCCCGGTTGGTGACAAGTTCACCATATCTTTCAGTCTCATTTACAGGTTTTGATAAAGTCTCCACACCTTGACGTTTAGGGAGTAAAAAAACTATCCATTGCTAGCGTTAGACTCGCTTCTCTGATCCTAACAGCTCCAAATATTGAGCTCTTCTTCTGAATTTCTGAATACGTTACTGCGGAAGTAAGGTCAAAAGTTACGAATACGATCACCTGTGTTTTTTAGCCTAAAAATAATCGGTTTGTTTTATTAATGTATTCATTCATTTTTCAAATATAAATTATACTATTTACACATTAACGATTTTTTATTTATTTATAAATCAACCACAGCAATTTCTTGGGGGTGCTAAGGGGGTGCTATGGCAATCCTAGGGGTAGCTACAGCACCCCCTAGCCCCTCCCTGGCGCCGCCTCTGTAATAAACAGCCTTGCAAAAATATTTTTAAAAGATTTGGTGGTTACTAGGATGTTGGAGCATGAACTTCATAATGACAATGTATTTGTGCATTTGTTTGTTTATTTATTTACAAAAAAAGGCCAAGGACACAAAAGTGACTGTAGTTGGAGAATCACTGATAGACACAGAATACAAGTATCAATCTGAAAACGAGTATTTTTTAATGACTATTATAAGTATTGAATTAATGAATCTTTTGTTGTAGAAATATATTATTAAAGTATTAAACATCTGCATGAGTAGATGATTGAAATAAATAAACATGTAAGTAATGAATGTGCTTCTGTGTAACTTTATTTCTTAATAGTATTTATGAGAGGGGTGCACTGTTTTTCGCCTGAGCGCACCTGCCCCCCAAAATGTCTGTGCACGCGCTGATTTAGGTCTTCTCCTCAGGATTGAGTCCACGGCACGCTCGGGATGCTAGCAAGGAGTCATGCCTTATCGAGGCTTTTATTGTGAAAGGTCCAACCGGTAGTACAAACAGCTGACGGAAATAATAAGGTGCGGTAGTACAAACAGCTGACGGAAATAATAAGGTGTCATTGTTTCGTAGGAAGGTTCATAACCAACAGAGGTTGTTGATGTGTGAACGGTAATGTAATATCTTCTGCTGGTTCGGTCACTTTCAGTGTTTCAGTGACGTCATTTAATAAAGCGCGCTAACGCTGAAGTAGCTAACGCTAGCAGCTGGTGAGTTACATATGTTAGCATGCTAGCAGCTAGCACTACAATATTCATTTCTCTGTGTTTTCCTTTAAAGAAACGTGTGTGTTGTAATACCTGTAGTGGGGATACCTCTATGTTATTGTAATGAAACAGCAGATAACACTATGATCTACTACATAATGCAGGCTACTACAGATATTATCTTATGTATATTCTTGAGTCAGCATTAGCGGGTGTCTGATTTACACTAGGAGGACACCTTCTGAAACGCCTTAATAATATAATGTTATGTTGTGATGATAACAGGACATGCCAGCGTTCATTAACCAAGAGAGATACAATTTGACCGTTGGCTCTTTCTTCCTGTGTACATGTCCCCATCAATGGTGCAGCTTTCCCAGGATTCCCATGTGTTTGTGTCCTGCTGAATGCTTCGGCTGCAGGTGGACTGCTTTAGTCAGCACCATGTCCCTGTCCACAGGTGTGCTGGTGAGAAGTGATGGAGCTGTCTCAGAGGGACAGGCTGTCGGAGCTGGTGGAGGAGCTGACCACATCAGGACAGCCCCAGCTCCACCAGGACAGGATGAAGGAGGTCAAGAAGATCTGCAGGTGAAGAAGCTGAAAGAAGCAACTCTTAGAAAACCGCTTATTTATTAAACAGTTATAATAGACTTGCATGCTCTACGATACCATCGTTTTAGGCCGTATCAGAGACTTACAGTGCTGCTCATAAGTATTCATACCCATGCTAAAGTTGACTAAAAAAAGGAATACCACTTTGTTTTGTGAATGAATAATGTATTGTAAATAAATAAATGTTCTTCCTTAAAATACAGGGGCCATAATTATACATACCCCTATGTTAAATTCCCATAGAGGAAGGCAGATTTTTATTTTTAAAGGCCAGTTATTTCATGGATCCAGGATACTATGCATCCTGATAAAGTTCCCTTGGCCTTTGGAATTAAAATAGCCCCACATCATCAACAAGGTTGACTCTGTGTCTCTGGTTACTCGCAGAGTGTCTAATGACTGCATCGAGCACGTGTACCACTCGCTGATGTCTCAGCTCAACCAGGAACACGCTGAGGTCCGGCTGTCGGCCTTCCAGATCGCCACTGAGCTCTTCTCCAGGTCTCACCACTTCAGAACGCTGCTGGTGGACAACTTCCAGGTACTGACGTCACTGGGCTGTCACTTAGTTTCCCTGCCAGTGTCACCTGACAGCTTTTTATGGATGCCTGGACTGTGTAAATGAAACAAACTGCATTGTGTACATGTGTTCTTGGGATTATAGCTTCTGTAAATATATCTTCTTGTGTGTGTCATGTTCCCATCTTCTGTTCTCCTTCTCCCCTCGTCTCTCTTAATTCCCTCCTCCCCCTTTGGAGGAGCTCTTGGAGCTGACAGTAGAGACGGACTCGGAGCAGCCCCTCCCCCCGCCGAAGGAAGTAGCCAGGAAGCTGAGGTCACTGGCCATCCAGACTATCCAGTCATGGCAGGCCTCTTATGGCTCAGCCTATAAGAAGTTGGCGCTGGGCTACCACTTCCTCAAACAGGTTAAGAAGGTGAGGGATATAAAACTAGTAGACTTTTGCTGTTGTTGTTGTTGCCAGACAAACTGTCCAACAGCTTCATAAACACACTTCAAATTGCTGTCCTGTTGGGAATTACAAGATTACAAGATAATGTGAAAATCTTTCTACCTGGACTGTGTTTCCCACACTGTGTGTGATGTGTGTAAGTAACAGAGTGTCCATGCTGTGTGTGATGTGTGTAAGTAACAGAGTGTCCATGCTGTGTGTGATGTGTGTAAGTGAGAGTGGCCATGCTGTGTGTGATGTGTGAAGTGACAGTGTGTCCATGCTGTGTGTGATGTGTGTAAGCGATGGTGTTCCTCCATGCTGTGTGTGATGTGTGTAAGTGACAGTGTGTCCACGCTGTGTGTGATCCAGCTGTAAGTAACAGTGTCTCCATGCTTTCAGGTGGACTTCCAGGATGCTGAGGCCAGGACAGTATCAGAGAGGAGGCGGGAGGAGGAGAGACAGAGGAAGATGGAGAGGATCTACAAGGAGAGAGTGGGGGCAGCCTCCGAAGACATGGAGGGTAATCACCAAAACTACTGCGAATGACACTAGATGTGTTCTTGGTCCGCTGAAGGTCTGGGATGAACCTTTCTTCCCAAATGAAGCAGAGATTCAACGTGAGATTTCCATATTGTGTCTTTACCAGAGTCGTGTCAGGAAATAGAGGCAACGTTGACAGAGATGGAATCATGCATGAGCCTGCTACTCCCTGGGTTTGACCGTACAGATGTCCAGACAACCAATCGCAGCCCTCCCAGCTCCCAGCTGGCCAATGCATGTCCATCAGCTGACGAGCAGCCCTGCTGCAGCAGAGACCTGAAGGAGGACAGGAGAGAAGGGATGATACAAGAGGAGGAGGAGACAAAGGAGAGGAAGCATGAAGAGAGCAGGGAAGGGAAGGAGAGAAAAGACGTAGAAGATCGGGAAGGAGAGAAGCGAGGGGAGGAGGGCAGTAGTGAAGAAGAGGAGGGGGGGCCTCCTGATGGCGATGTGTTTATCCGGAGCTCTGGGCTGGTCTCCCACTCCTACAGTCTGGACCTGGACCTCCGTCCTGGTGAGCTCTCACACACTCCCACACCATGACTGGAACACAGCAGATACAGGGATCCACACTTAGAATGTGCAGCGTATGTCTCAAAGGTGGACAGAATAGTAGAGACACTACAAACATCACTTCCCTTGGTTTGAGTTGCGGAGTTATGTGAAATCAGCTAACTATTTTTAACTAACTATATTTTTGTCCGTTGTCATTTTGGCAGTGTTCTGAGATGATTCATTCGTTCATGCAATACTTCATCCTTTCTTTCCTTTGCTTCTGTTTTCCTTCCCTCTCTTCCAGGTGTTCATGTTAAGGAGACAGAAGATAACGAGGCAGTGGTTTCCACATTGATAGACCTCCATCGACTGATAATAACCAAACACCTGCCAGCTGTGCAGGGCTGGGTGCAGGTAACATGTCATGAATGATCACATTACAACATATGGAGAGAAATGACAAATTCAATTATTATCAGTATTATATTACTGCTGCTGTGACTTTAGTCTCTGATTCATTTTGTGTGTGTGTGTGTGTGTGTGTGTGTGTATCTGTGTTGTGTGTGTATGTGTGTGTGTGCGCGTGCGGTCTGTGTCTGTATCTGCGTGTGAGTGTCTGTGTGTATCTGTGTTGTGTGTGTGTGTGTGTGTGTGTGTAGGTCTTCACCAGGTCAGGTGCTGAGCAGCAGCTGTTAAGGAGAGCGCTGGATCTGAAGAGGTGTTTAGAAGCTGCGCTGCAGAAACACAAAGAGCTCCATATTGATTACAGGACCAGGGTCCGCAGAGTGGTGAGTGACACACATCATGCTGCTTTTTTAGCTCACTAACACATGGACACACATGGAAACATGGAGGAAGATGTTGAACACCACATCTACTAGTGTTTTAATTTAATACAAAAATATCAATAACAGATACTGTTATGGACACCACAGGGATAATATAAGGCATGCTTGTATCCTTTCCTTGTTCACTGTTCAAACAGCACTCTGGAGAAACGCTGTTATCTTTGTAACCCAAACCACTCCTCATGGGTAATGGTTGAGGAACGATAAACAATTTTCAGCACTTTAAAAGACAACAGCACAGGCTGATGATTTAGTTATATATATATATATATATATATATATATATACACACAGTATTTATAGATAGTGGTAGTATAGAGCATGGCCAGCAGGTGGCAGCATCCTACCAGAAATCAAGGAGGACAACAACATCAGTGTGAGACATGGTACAGGAGTTCTACACAGAGGAGTGATGTGTTGCAGTGTTGTAGTACTCAAGACCGGTCTTAAGACCAATTTTTGAAGGTCTCAGAATCACCTGCATTTTTACTCGTTCTTGGAGGACTGAGGATTTTATTTCAAGACCACAACTGCAGGAATTTTGCTAAACTGCCTGTGCATTATCTGATTTATGTGTTAAAACTTTCAAATACTACCAATAACTTGACTTATATCTAATTTGAAACTTGTTACCATAAACCGTAATGTGAATGCAGGACATAGGAGAAGAAGTTCTGGCTGTTAAAACAAATCTGGTCTTGGTCTTGACTCGGGCTCGCCCTGCTGTGGTCTTGGTCTTGACTTGGTCTCAACCCCTCAAAGTCTTGGTCTTGTCTCAGTCTCAACCCCTCAAAGTCTTGGTCTTGTCTCGGTCTCGATACAATCTGGTCTTGGTGATGACTTGGTCTCGGTTTAGGTGGTCTTGACCACCACACTGATGTGTTGATAACGATAAACACTGAAACAGCAGCACAAAGTGCCACATCAGCTGTGGCCACGGCCATCGAACATCTCTATAGTGGAACAGGGATTATTACATATTGAAATAACTTTTAATAGAGTTCTATACAAGCAGAGTTTTATTCAGCATCTAAGGATTTCTGTCTCTCAAAGGGCTTGCATCGTTGGCATCTGCTCCATTCAAAACTTATTTTCATCACAGTGGGAAAACATTTCAAGTCCAAATTGTAACTTTCTCAGGTATGATGGGATCAACCAGGCGTAGGTGAAGAAATAGTCTTTGTCCACCCCGTAGGTGTGGCTGCAAGCAGCTGGGTGTGTGCACCCCCCAGGTCTACAAGGATCAAAATCTGGTGCTCTCCAAATCACCCTCAATGAAGAGGGTTTGGCTGAGAACTCCCCATTAGTCCCAATGGGGCCTAGTTTCCATTTGCACCATCTAGTGGCCGTTGAAAGAGCTGCAGCTTCAGATGCCGCTTACAAGTTAGACATGATGCTTGCTGCAGTCTTTAAACTGTGGAAAACTGGGAAAATACAAGCCAGCTTACTATGAAGTCCACTTAAGACTATTGACTACTGAGCTGCAACAAGACATATCTTAATATATCAAGTGTAAAGGCTGAAAGTGATTAAAAAATATATAAACCCTCTTTCTTTGCTTTCTACCTAAGATAGATAAGTTAACAAGTTAAATGACCAAATCCCAGTGCAAGTTTTTTTCTTTTTATGTATTCCCCTTCTCGTCAGACTCATCCAAACACACAGCTACTGTTGCTCTGTATTCATTTGATGGCTCTGTTCATTCCTGCATTTCTGTGGGCTCCCAGAGGGAAGTATCACGGCAGAGACCGAGACAGCGAGGATGGAAATATTAACAGTGAAGACAATTGGGAGAGGTGAGATAGCAAGGTACAGCCATAATGCATAATGCATCAGAGACGGAGAGAAGAAATTGGGGAGCAGGGGGGAAGATGTATCCATTCATTGACTTCAGCTTCTCTAATGTGCCCTGGCATGACAGCTGATATGTCTATCTGGCTGCCTCTGTATCTGGCTTAGCATCGTCATTCTGCTGTAGCTTGAGCCCGCACACACTAACTAGCCCGGTGTTGTCATAGAGCTTGCCATGTGAAAAGCTGTTCACTTCAACTAATTGCTTATTTGAGAGGGTTTAATTGGTGCTGAGATGGGCTACCTGCTGCATACGTGCAGTGCTGAGCGATAGAAAAAAAAAGAAGAGAATCCACGAGAAATGGACAGCAACCTAATGTTTCAATGAATGCAAAGTGCTTTATGGGTTTGAAAAAAAGGCATAAATGTTGTATTGTGTGAATCCATCTTTAGCTGAACAGAGCGGCAGAGTGACAGTGACAGAGCGCTGGGCGTCTGGCTCTGCCTGGTTATCACTGTCAGGGACCAGTCTGCTGCAGCAGCAGGCCCAGCACTGCGATAACCACACAACTTACAGCCCCTTTATCATAATTAGCTTTTCCTTTTTAGCCTTAAAAGGCCTTCCATTACTGGGTCCTTCTCTATCGGGCCACTGACACACCACACGATTGGTTTTTCTCTCAGCGGGCCTCTCAATATAGTCTCCCATAACGGGGGTGCTGGAGAAAGAGGAGAGGAGTGGTATGGAGGCAGATAGAGAACAAGAGAATGAGACAGAGGGAGGGTTGAGTGAAGAAGCATCTACATGAAGTTGGAAGACTATTGAAATAGAAATGCACGAGCCCAGTTATTTTCATGGCTGACTGTTCAGTGCATGGGCTCTGAATCTTTGAATGTTTGGTGTTCGCAGAATTTCACAAAGCTAACATATAGCATGTGATTAATGCCTGGTTTAGCCCTGATTTTTCAGCCGCCCATGTTTTTTGGAGCTCCCCGACAAAAGCCCCAGATCAGAGGCAGAGCGGCGCTTGAGCCTGATGCGTGAACTGTTAAAAGACGTTGGTGCCTCACAGACGTATTCCAGATATCTAGCAGGCTAAATATCTGGAGCTGTCCGGGAGCTACAACCAATGAGAGTGCAAGAGACGGGCTGAGAGGAAACCAAGGGAAGGGTCGCCTGTTACAATGGGAAGTTTACTGTATGTGTTGCATTTGCAACAAGGACCAAAGTTGTTGCACCGAGAGAAAATAGGCTATCGCTGCATCTCATGTTCCTTATTTGATAGCTCCTCGACTCCTCGGTCCTCGGCTGAACCAGAAGTTGTTCTGTCCCTCCTCGGTGAAGGCCGTCTCAAAGCTATCATTTCTGCCCCGAGGAGCGAGCATCAAGGAGGGATCACCGAGGAGAGCAGCCTTCCTGGAAGCCGTGCAGCTGAAGGTGTTGCTAACTCCGCCCAAACAGCTGACAAATTCATGTGACCCATCAGAGGAAAGGACGTCTCATCCCTATAAAACACGTTTGCTCGTTGCCTCTCTCCTCCCATGATTTCCTCGCGTCTCTCCCGTGCCCCCTCGCTGGGAGGGACTAAGACACAAGGAAGGGAGGCAAGTGGAGGACTCAAGGAGGCAATTTAAGGGTTATGAGATGCAACCTATGAATAGTAAAGACAGGAAACACATTTTGTGAGATGACAACACCCCATAAAAGCACTTCATCTGATCTCTCTTTTTCTTCTTCTTTTTCGCTGCAAAACAGCCAGGGCAAATTGGAGCGCTTGTTTCTGGCGGACATCCATTCTTGGAACAAAAGTCCTGTTTCATCATGGTATTACATAATGTCACTTGTCGTGTGTGTCTTCATGACAAGGCGTGGTTTGTAGAGCAGACAGATTCCTCCTGGTGAAAGGTCAGTAGAGTCCCGTGTGAACGGTACCGAGATCTGACCACTTTGAAAGTCGTGTAGTGTGAACTCAGCTTAGGCTGGTGGTCTTAGCTCCAGTCTACTGTTGTCATGCAAATTTAGCAAGCTCCAGTCTCACCGTCGGGACGATTAGAGCTATGCTTCTTTACACTGAGACTTTGACTTTCTTAATTTGCTTTCACACAGGAAAGGATGAGACCAGTATGGTGACTGGAGATTGCTTTCAATGACACACACATGGTTTGGGTAATTGTATGTGGGCTAGAACTGTAATCAGGCCTTTAAAGTTAGGCCCAACAGAATTCGGCCCGAGCCCGACAAGTGCATTTTGATTGACAGCTTTTTAAAAGCCTGAACCCGTTTACCGCCCGACACTATTCAAATGTGCGCACGCACACATCTCTTTTGCCTTTTGTCAAGAATGAGTCATTTCTCATTATGCACATGGTCAAAAGTTTTCCACATCAGACTTTGCTTTCTTTGCCGGTGCAACCAAAACGTAATCGCCAGAGGCCAGCCTCCGTTTCACCTCCTCAGCATCTATTTTCGCGCTGATCGAGACACATCACCTGACCGCTCATTTACTGCGCAACCCAGAGCGCAAGCCCGCCCCGAGCCCGTGTAAAATGATAGAAATTAAGACCGAACCCTTCGGGTCCCGTCGGGTTCGGGCAAAGATCTTCAGCTCTAATGTGGGCTGACCTCCCATTCACTGTGCATTCCACCATTTCTGCTTAGAAAGGCTTGTGAGAAGTGGTGTAAATTGTACGTTTCTTCTGCTGGACTGGATGTTGGAGTCTTGAGCTGTTAGGTCGTATGTATCAACAATGTCTTGAAGGCCATCTCTCAGTAAAAGCTGTTGTCACACGGTGTGAGCTGACGGCAGCCCACTGTACTGTGGAGAGTTTTGCTATCTTGGTCCGTCTTTCTGTTTTGTCTGGTTTGACCTTTCCGGTCTCTGTCCAGTAGGGATTAGCCAGTCTAACTTTTCCTCTGCTGATACTGATTCTCCACCCAGGGCATCTGGTGATACCAACATGGCGTACCAATCCCGGTGCTCTCTTTTCCTGTGTAATGTTCTCCCAGTGTTGGACTCATCAGGAGGATTTTTATAGAAGACAACATGAGGCCAGGGTTTGCTATGAGGAAATGTATTGAAGAAAGTGTATTTAATGTGGATCAGTTTGATGTCTGCAGTGATACTGATCCGACAGACTGGCACAGCCGGCCTGTAGACCCACGGGTGCTGCGTTCTGGACACAAACTGCCCTCATCTGCCTGGACTAGTGCTGGCATTGACGCCATGTCTGTTTGTAGTCCTACTTTTCTCCTTGGCTCTGCGTCTCTGTTTTCTTTGTTCATGTAGCACTAATTTCACTGCATAGACAGCCCAGTTGAATGAAAACGCCATCTTTCAAAGCCTGGGTTTCTTTTTCGTTTGCAAAATGTCATGAAATGTGAAATCATATATTGATTTGTATTATTTTGCTGTTTTGGTGAGAAAGAAAATAAAACCGATAGTAGAAAGTTATTGTATGTATTTAAATTCCCTGGGACTGCAGCCCTGAATGTTTTCTCCAAAGCCCAGAATCTTTGAGGTTTTAAAAATAACTTCAACTTTGTGTCATTTCCCCTCAGTCTCTCTGAAGGGACGGGCAAATAAAGGCAGCAAAAGTTCTGTTACTGGGGAAATATCAACATTCATTCTGTCAACTCTTCTAAAAACAGGTTTCAAGATCAGTAACACTCTTTACGCCAAATTGTTACCCTACCTATGTTATGCAACATAAAAATAGTAGGGATGCACCGAATCCAGATTTTTGGGGTTCAGCCGAATACTGAATCCATTGGTTAAGAGTCTGCCGAACCCGAAACCGAACCGAATCCTACTCCCATTCTCAGTCCATTAACACATTAAACACATTAATGAAGTAAACAATGTCCACAGCCTCTAAAATAGTTAAATGTGTAACCAAGGGTTTCTTATATCGTCTAGACTCAGGTTTGGCTTTAAAATAAAGACACAGGCTTCCAATGCCGGAACCAAGACGGCACTGCACTTCTCACTTTATTCCACCCCAACACAGTCAACCGTCAGAAAATAAAACACTTTATTCACTTCCGTTTTTCCCGTCACAATAAAAGCTCTATGTTTACTGTAACTTCCTCTTAACCTTCAACTGAGAGTTTACACAATAAAATACCTTACAAATGTAACAACTTAATGTTGAAATCACACGCTCTTTTCACATTGTTGGAAAGTACATTGCTATCGCCAGATGAGTGACAATTTTGTTTGGCAAATTTTCGCTAACCAGTGTATGATGAAGGCATGTTGGGTGGGTAAAATTAGAAAGCTAACGTTAGCTAATGAGCAGCAGTCGCTCCGCTCCCACTGTAGGGAGACTCCGAGAGAACGGCTGACAGCCCGGGAGAGGCTGTCTGGTTAACACAAGTTTTTAGCTGTGACTGTCCTTCCTTTGCCATACCTGGGGTTGCTGCGTTTTGGCTGCTGTCTGTGGTTTCCTTCATGCGCGGCTCGTATTCTTTCGGATGTCTCTTGCGCAGGTGTTTTGGCAGCGGCGATGTAGTGTGTTGTTTGTTTGTCCTTGCCGCCGCGGGACAGGTCAGCATTGTGGGTTGGGCGTGTGGCTCGGCTTGGGTCGCTTTCTTTTGGCTGGGGGTGCTGCCAGGCGGCGCTTTTTCTGCTCGCAAATTCCATTTTCACTTTCTCACAGCCTACTGCATTGAACAGTCCACCTACATTACGTCGACCAGCAAGAAGCCCAATATTCGGCCGAATCCGAACCCGAACCCTGGATTCAGTGCATCCCTAAAAACAGTAACATTGGACAATTTTCCGTGGTCTTCAGGTGGCAGATGTGAAAATGAGTCATCCGCAACATTTGTTGTGTTCTGGTTTCAAAATGATCAAGACAGTCAGAGAACAAAACAGGATGCCGGCTCTACAGGGTGATTCTTTTTTTCAAATGATGAACAGATTTCTAGGCATTCTGTTATCAAATGACTTTAAAAAACAGTGCATGTAGCTGCTGTACATGGAGCGCGCCCCCGGACCCCTTCAGGTTTCGGGTGAGCCCCGAATGTTTACGTCTGGCAACACCCCTGCTACTGAATATATTAATTTACGTTGGTGGCTAAAAACAAAGTTTACCACTTACAAAGTATCATCAATGTCATATTACAGTTATTAATCTTGCAGAGACACAAATAGATACATTTCCTCATCTCTATGCATCCTGCCAGCTGTGTATTAAAAATAAGTTGCGTCTTTCTTTCTCTGCTTCCCAAACAAATGCACATGCAGCAGCCAGATCTTTACGACACGAGGCGGTGGGGCTCATGGAAACACTAGCACCTTTGACCACAGGGGGCGCCAACATCAACACAAAATCAAAGTTCCTTCTCCTTGCTTTGAGGATTGTGTTCTGTATTAACACTTCCACAGTATCAGAAACAGGCAGCTTTCACCAAGCATTCTGTATCTCTTTATTGAAGACTGAATGTGTTTAAAGGCAGTTTCCAGTATGAGCTACGCCCAGGAGAATCCCATATGCATCTGTTGAGTGCTGCAAACGGAAGACATTGGCTTGTGTTTAGGAAAGGATAAGACATGCAGACTTATTTGAACATATCTGTTTTTAAGAGTGTATTCAGTCACTCCGGGCTCCATTCATACAGGCCCAGGCCTTGTTTACTGCTGATAACCCATCTTATCACAGCACAATGGATGTGGTCGCCTGTTTCTCACTGCAGATAAACAAAGAAAGACTATCCCTCTATTTCTCTCTTCCAACGCTCCCTCCTTTCTGTTTGTATTCATTCATTCTCTGAATGTGTCTCCTTCTCTCAGTTGTACACCAGTACTATGTTTTCCCCCTGCTCTCTTTGCCACTATTTCTCTGTTTCTCTTCATTGTGCATTCTGTTCATCTTGTTGTGTTTATTGCACCTCAGAAAATTGGTTGGTTTGTCTTCTTTCATTAATGGAGTAACAAAAGGAAGTATGGACATACATGTAGAGAGTAAAACGTAAAGGACAATAGCAAACAGTAAAGAAGTTAAGACAATGGTGGAAAAAGGAGCTTTCATAAAATGTCTAATTTCTGATACAAGTATACGTACAAGTATGCTAACCCAGCCTAAAGGATATATATATATATATATATATATATATATATATATATATATATATATATATATATATATCTCGCACTTAATCACACGTTTTTATCTATTCTAAATGTCCCTAGATTTCTTTTTGTCCAATTATGTTTTTCTCATTTTAATGCTCTGATCAACATGGAAAAGTGGATCGGCTTGCTTTGTGCTTTTGTCACCTGGCTTTGACGAGGGGGCGGAGAATTCGCATCAGCTGTGTGCTTGGCCATCAAGTGGTATTTTAGACTGGAAGTGCTGCGATGATAGCTCAGTTCACAACGACAAAAAACACACAGATCACTTTGGTCTTGTCAATAGAACCATTTGGCAACTTTTTAAAAGTAAACTTTCCATTCAGAATCTTATTGGCATCCATTTCGGTGTCTCGCGCTCGCCATCCACTCAAAACGTAACGTTAGCCTACTACTCTTTGGCCGGCTCGCAAGCCCAAACAAGTGTGTACGGCGTGCCTGTTGTTTTGTTTCCTGTCTAGCTAGATCCGGTGTGGTGTTGTAGTTTTTGTAACGTTACTAGTTGTTGCAACAGCATGTGAAAAAAAACTACAAAGTTTGCTATGCCAAAAAGAACGTTAATTTGGGTTTGCGTTAATGCCTCTAATAACGCATTTAACTGACAGCACTAATATATATATATATATATATATATATATATATATATATATATATATATACACACACACACACACAGCGGGGAAAATAAGTATTGAACGTGCCAACATTTTTCTCAGTAAAGATATTTCTGATGGGACTATCAGCATGACATTTGGGGGCATCTTCTGTGAACTCTGATCTTCAGTTCTTTCCAGAGGTTTTCAATTGGATTCAAGTCGGGTGATTGACTGGAACATTCTAACAGCTTGATTTTCTTTCTCTGAAACCAATTGAGAGTTTCGTTGGCTGTGTGTTTGGGATCATTGTCTTGCTGAAATGTCCACCCTCGTTTCATCTTCAGCATCCTGGTGGATGGCAGCAGATTCTTATCAAGAATGTCACGGTACATTTCTCCATTCATCCGTCCTTCAATTATATGAAGTCTGCCAGTGCCAGATGCTGAAAAACAGCCCCACACCATGATGCTCCCACCTCCAAACTTCACTGTTGGTATGGTGTTTTTAGGGTGATGTGCAGTGCCATTTCTCCTCCAAACATGGTGTATGCTATGACAGCCAAAGAGTTCGATTTTGGTCTCATCTGACCAGATTATATTCTCCCAGTATGTCATTGGCTTGTCCAGATGTTGTGCAGCAAACTTTAAGCGAGCTTCCACATGCCTTTTCTTGAGCAGTGGTGTCTTGTGTGGTGTGTGTGCATTGAGGCCATGGCGGTTGCGTGTGTGCGTGCAAGCATGCGTGCGTGTGTGTGTCATATCACTGACCAAACTGGGCTGTTGGGCTTCTCAAACCCCCAGGGGACTTTGCAGGGCCCCTGCAGCTTCTCGGGACACTCCAGGTGTCTCACCCCCCCTCCCCCGTGCTCATAGGTCCTCAGTAAAATGAAGAAAAGCACTGTGTCAATTCACTTTGGCAGTAGGCGAGAATGTATGATAATGACTGTTTTGATCCTAGATGGAGACAGGCTGGGGCGGGGGGAAGTGAAGGCGACAGCTGAGAATAAGCTCGTTGACAGGAAAAGGTTTGGGAAGCTCTGGGCTGGCTAATAGAGCTGCCAGCCTAGGTTAGTGAAATAAAGATGTCCCCCTACACATCATATAAGCTGACTGCTCCCCAGAGACAACGGCTGTGTGTTTGGGGGTGTTGGGGCTGGAGCAGTATAATGGGCTGAAGCAGCGGAGAAGAAGCTATGGAGCGAGAGCGCAGGGAGTGGAGAGCTTTTTTCTCATTAGTGTGGGATCCCATGGGATCCTCTCTGGGTAGTAATGAACAGGAGTGCAAGGTGCTAATGGAGATGTGGGATGTTGTGGCAAATCAAGCCTTGAATAGGTCAGACTCCACTGGAAGCTTTAGGCCTAATTAGGTTGTAAATATGTTGAAATCAGTCAGTGGCAGCAGACTTCCTTTAGCAGAAGAAATATCTGAAAATAATTTATTGTAACAATGCTAATGATGAAAACAGAAAAAAACTGATTGATTTGTTAGTTAATGAGGAACTCAAAATAATACTGTACGAACAAGGTGTATATAATGTATGATAATAGTACTGATACAATACACTTCTTTCCGTACCTTTTAAAATATTTATTTTACAAAACCCTTTTCTCATTTAACAAAATAAGCCAAAGGTTAAAAGCTGTCTAAACACAAGCATCTGCAGGAAATTAGCCTGAATAACAGAAAGTTTCAAATTTGTATTTTTAAAGACACATGAACATAGCATCCACCAATTATGCCACATATCACAGCATGTTTGTCACTAACAGGAATTTAAACTCCATAGCAATCATGGGAAGGCCTTCATGGGGTCCTGCAGGACACCTGTCCCCTGTTACAATGGCACAGTGTCAGGTTTGGGTTGCAAGAACAATGGAATAAAGTAGCAAAGATGCTTATTTTTCAGTCCACGTACAATATCATGCATGCAGTAACCGCACAGTGTCCACAGTTAGTTCAGTTACACCTCTACCTCTCTTTTGTGTGTGTGTGTGTGTAATATTCTCAGGAAGATGACTGTGTTTATAAATGCATTTGTGTATAATGTGTTCATTAAGCTAACTGTTTGTCACTTGCTCTCTCTTAGAGGAAATGTCTTGTGATAATGATGGCATTAGAGACACACCGTATTCCCAAAAGACATTTTCCATTTCAGCCTTATGAAATAATGTAGACTGTGTGTGTGTGTGTGTGTGTGTGTGTTTCCAGGTGGGAGCTATATTAACTTGTCAGTGTAGACAATGGAGACATCTCTTAAGGCTTCTTCACCTCCTTGTGTTCTCCTCCACTCACTGTGTGTGTGTGAGTGTGTGTGATGGTTAACCTGCCCCTCCCCTCCCTGCCATACACCTGACTTATGGCTGTGCAGTAATAATTTGCCAGACCTTGGCAGGCTGAGTGTACATTAGCATATAAATAGCAGATGCACTGAGTGCCCATCACAGTCGACTACATTTAATTTTTGGTTTATAAGATTGAATGGGTTTTTAAATGCAGCGCCATCAAACTTGCCAAGAGACAAATGAAGTCAGGGGAGCAGTTGTCCGAGGCGGTGCCCTCACATCATTTTTATAAAGGATAAGAGTCTTATTTAAGGGAGAGAAGGGGGAGGAGAGACGGTGAGATGCTAGAGAAGCTGAATAAGCAGACACCTGTGGAAGCAACAACATACTCAAGTTTCTCTTCAGACATGGATTTTTTTACCCAGTTATCAATCTTACTCTGCTGTATAGGGTTGGGCGGTAATACGGTATACCACGGGGTCTAAAAATAGCAACGGTATCAGTTTCAATACCGTCATTAAAAAAAATGCAATGCACTTATATAAGAGACAAGGATTAAATATTAAATTGTGGTGACCCACAAGTAAGACTGAAAGAGACATTCACCAAGGTACTGTACCTTTAAGGGAGAGGTGTTATGATATACGAGTCCAGGGTTAACGGCTGAATTATGTCAAACAACGACGGTGGTGAAAATGCTGTTGCTGCGGCGGCGCCGGCCACTGCTAGTGGCGCGGCTAATGTCAGTGCTATCTACGCAGCCACCATCAAGTTACCAGACTTTTGGCAGCACAACCCACGGCCGTGGTTTTAGCACATCGAGGCCCAGTTCCAGCTGAGAGGAATAACACAGGACGTTACAAAGTATTTCCACATGGTATCGGCCTTAGATGCCTCATCAACAGCCAGGGCTATGGCGCTGTTAGAGGCTCCTCCGGCTAACGGCAAGTACGACGCACTCAAAACATTCCTGTTGGAACTCTTTGAACTGTCGGAGCTGGAGAAAGCAGACCGCCTGCTGTCCCTGAACGGCCTTGGCGACAGCAAGCCGTCCGAGTTAATGGAGAGGATGCTGGCTGTACTGGGCGCGGTGGATCCCTCATTCCTCTTCGCCCACATTTTCCTGCGGCAGCTTCCAGCACCCGTGCGCACTGCACTGGCCTGCTCCCCCCTCTCTTCCTCCAGAGACTATCGGGCGCTGGCTGTGGAGGCAGACAGGATTTTCCTCGCCAACCGGCAGCAGTTTGTCCACGCGCTGCTGCCCCCCCAGCACACGTCTGCCCCGCTTGCACTCCACAAAATATGATTTATGTAATTATGTGTGGTTGTCATCACGTGACAGTGTGGAGGCGAAAGTAGTTTTTTGTAAGTTGTTGTTATGTTATTATTAGGGCTGTCAATCGATTAAAAAATGTAATCTAATTAATTACATACTCTGTGATTAATTAATCGAAATTAATCGCATACATAATTAACGGTGCTTGAACCGATACTTTTTAAGAAAGTAAAAAATTATTATTATTTAATAATAATGTATAACAATAACATTAACTTATTTCACTAGTAAATTGCTGTTGAACGACAAAAACAACAACCAGATAGGAAAAGGACATTTACAACAACTTCAAATGCCCCACGAAGCTGTAGTTTACCGGTTTCATTGAACGCACCGTCTGTGTTGTTTTTCCGACGGCAGCTCGGCAGCTGCAGATTGTTACATCCCGCTGTTGGGTCACAGTCCTCTACAGTAAAAGACAGTCAAACTTTACACCATTCAGCGTTAGCTGTCAGCATTTTAACCGTGTTTAATCCAGCTACTAGCTAGCGGTAGGCTAACGTTAGCTGCTGTTGAGTGTAGTGTTAACTAGCTAGCGGTAGGCTAACGTTAGCTGCTGTCGAGTGTAGTGTTAACTAGCTAGCGGTAGGGTGTTTGTGTTGCCTGTAATGTCTGTTTCAGAGCATCAGAGAGAAGCGCAGACATATCAGTGGCATTAGATTTTCGTCTGTATGCAAACGTCAATATAGAATGGATTAATCTGCGTTCATTTTTTTAACGCGTTATTTTTTCTCAGATTAATTAATCGAAATGAACGCGCTATTTTGACAGCCCTAGTTATTATTGTTTTAGTATTAGTCTTTGGTATTCAGTTTCTGAACGGTGCACAAGCCAACAGTTTGGTGACACTGTCTGAGCCTTACGTCATAATTTTTAATTAGTCAAGGTAATACCGTATACCGCGGTAAAATAGGGAGGAGGGTTGACTGTATCAAAATTTGGATACCGCCCAACCCTACTGCTGTAGATACATCATATGACTAAACATATGTGGACACCCGGACATTACACCCATACGTACACCAAAACCATGGGCATTCTGTGCTGCTACACCAGCCTCCACTCTTCCCTCCAGATGTGGAACCTGGCTGCAGGAATTTGCTCCCATTCAGACACAAGAGCGTTAGTGAGGTCCAACACTGATGTTGGTGATGCAGATCTGGCTCGCAGTCTGTGTTCCAGTCAACCTCCGTGAAGCCAAAGCTGAAGCTCCTTAAAGCTGCATTCTATCTAAATACCAAAAAGAAGTCTGTTTCTATAGAAGAAACTGAGCCTAGAAAATGAGCCTACACCTCACTTGATTTATTAGCTCAGTAAACATTTTCATAGTTTTCAAGTCCTCTTCAATAAAGCATGATGTTCATTTAGTAAATGATTGTAGCAGGGTTGCTATATTGACGTGGCTACCTTGTGATTGATGCTGCCACGGGGTCGTGCATAGTGTCCTCGGGTTCTTAGTCAGATCCACCCCTCGCTCCTCCCCCGCTCCACCCTCTCTGCCAAATATGGTCACTTCTGGCTCCAATAAACCAAGATGGCGACTTATCCTAAACTTACTTCTTACTTCTTTCCTGTGAGGTTTGCTTGTGCAAGTGTTTGAAGTCAGAGTCACCAAACTCTTGTCTGTATAAAACTTGTTCATTATGAGATATGATCATTAGCATAATCCATACCTCTACAGTGGCCACATAAGGCTGCCTGTTATGTTTATTTCATTCACTCGTACAAATCTGTTAGTACGAGTGCATGACGCCCATTGTCATGTTGAAACCAAGGGAAATAATTTTGCCTGAAGAAAATAAGTCTAAACTTAAGTACATTTTGCATTCGAATAATAAATCTTTGATCATAATAAGCAAACAGGATGAAGACTCTCACCAAGAATTCACTGACATCTTTCTATATTTGATTGTTTTCTAGAGCTGCAAGGATTAGACGACTAATCGATTAGTCGATCGACAGAAAAATAATCGCCAACTATATTGATAATTGATTAATCGTTAGTCATTTTTCATCCAAAATTGGCAGAAAATGCTGTTTTCAGCCTCTTAAATACGGAGATTTCCTGCTCTTTTTTGTTTTATATCATCTTAAACTGAATATTTTTGGATTTTGGACAAAACAAGACATTTAAAGCCATCACCTTGGACTTTGAGAAAGTGGGATGGACATGTTTCACTATTTCCTTACATTTTATAGACCAGACGATTGATCGATTAATCAAGATAATAATCTGCAGATTAATCAATAATGAAAAGGCTACATTTAGTGCACACACATTATATGCTCCGTAAAGTTCAGCTAACACATAGCTTCTAGCATTAGCGCTTGGTGGGCTGTAAACACCGAGTATAAACACAGCCGTAAATTTGCGTGGAATGTAGACTGGTCGGCATTTAAAAGTCACAAACTCCACCAGCAGTTAGCAGTTAGTTGGATACAAGCACCCCATTTCTGCACCAGACAGTCCGTGTTAACACAGCCCACCTCGACTAGTCTTACCCGGCAACAGAGCAGCCGGCCTGGTAGCTGGATAGTCCGGTACACTGTTGTTCAGCAATGTTTCCACAACAACAACACAGCAGTCTCTGAACTCGCATTGGGAGTTTCATTGAAGTTGGATGTAGTCCAGTTTGTTGTCTAATGAGCGGACACTTGCAAGCAGGATTGATGGAACAGGTGGCCGGCTAGCATTAGCTTTCCACCGGCACATTCGTTCAACGTTTCCCGCTGATGATGTCCCTTTACCGGCCAGAGGCATCGAGCAACACCGCTGGTTTCCATAGCAGGCGGGCGAAGCTCGTGTAGTGTGTTGAGTATTCCGTCTGTAATAAAGTGTCCTGCATATTCTCCGATCTGTACCAATGTATCCCGGTGGTACACGTGTGCGGTAGTTTGAATGCACATAATTGTTGTTCTAAAATTTCCTTCGGGATGAATAAATCTATCTATCTAAAAGTTTTCTGCTGAGACGCCAGTAGTGTAAATTCAAGATGGCTGACGCTCGTTTTGCTTCGGAAATCTTCGGAGAAAGACGACAGTCCAACCCCCTATGGGCGGGTTGAAAACATGCGGAAGTAGCTCCTACTACTGGCTGTAGTCCATTGCCTCTGGGAAAAAAATCTTGCGATGACACAAAAATTGTCGTCTTACGTCATCGGAAGATTTTTTCCAGACCCACAATACAGAGATCTCTCGTCTCAGGGGGACATGAGGGACGGAAGCACGGTCATTCAAAAATACTACAGAGTTTCTGCTGATACAAAGCTTAATGCTAAATCGGTCAAGTATCCCTTTAAGGTTTGATACCCAGCCGTGCTCACAGAGCTGGACGTGAGCGTGCACGTGACAGGATTCTTTGGTGTTGCATTGTTATTAGGAGCAGCCTACATATGTAGTGTTTAAGCGGAGCCATGTCTCAGATTATAATGTTGGGAAGACTACTGTCTGTTGACACCTTTATTTCCTGTATATGTGTGTCATGTTGGCTCTGAGCTAGCGACCTGTCCAGGGAGGATGTGTCTTTGGCCCAAGCTCTTTGGCTTTTTCTCTCCATTACCACTGTTTTTATAAGTGGAAGCATCTGCTCACTGTGAAACACTGAGCTCTGGCTGTAGGGAAGCCAACTGCAGCCATGCATGGGATGTGTGAAGCATACTGGCATCTTTACCATGGATGGGGATGTATCACTTTGATTCTACAGTATACTTTAATATTTAGTCGTTTGGTCCATCAATAGAAAAATCAATCATCAACAATTTATTAGTATCTTTATTACCTTTATTAGTATCTTTATTAGTATCTTGAGTATCTATTAGTTGTATAAAACAAGCAACTTGATTCTGACTATAAAAGTAAGCTAGAATCAGACCAAATGACAGAGTGCATTCGATTTCTGAAGGAACTGACTACTGGACTGCTAGATATTAAGTTAAGTACAGACTTTATTTGGGTTTTTGCTGCTTCTTGTACTTTTCTACCTTCTTCTGCTGCTGTGTGTTCTTTGCTGGATTGGTTGTGTTGTTAGGCATAATTTAGAGGATTTTCTTAAAGTGAAACTAGTTAGTGTAAAGTGTGAATTTGGGGAGTGGAGGTTAACGACTCTCAGGTGCTTTTGACTGATTAGCCAGGGTGTGGCCTCCCCACCTGTAGCCAACACCAATCACCTCCTTGTATTTAATGTTGGCAATTGCGTGAAGCGGCAGCCTCATCGGACGAAGACTCGGAGGACCAAGACAAAGGAGTCTACGCGGGAGTCTTCGTGGTAGGCTAAGTGGGCTTAACTTTATCTTTATCTTATCTTTATCTCACTTAACTGCTCGGTGTCTTCATCTGGAAATCAGTCCACCTCCTCCCTCCTCCCTCCTACCAACCCACTTTGTCAACTACTTTGTAAAAAATATAAATGACATACGCTCTTCATTCTCAACCACACCTCCTGAAATCACCTTACCATCCATCACTTCCAGTACTCTTTCCTCTTTCACCCCTTTATCTCCAAACCAAATTCTTACTTTGATTACCTCTGCCCGCCCAACCACCTGCCCCCTGGATCCTATCCCTTCTCACCTTCTCCAGTCCATTGCTCCGGACCTCCTTCCTTTCCTCACCCATCTCATTAACATTTCCTTGTCAACTGGCTGTTTCCCCGATGCTCTCAAAGAGGCAAGAGTGACCCCACTGCTCAAAAAAAACAACACTCGACTCCTCTGATGTAAATAACTATAGACCCGTCTCCCTTCTTCCATTTCTATCTAAAACTCTTGAGCGTGCCATTTATAATCAACTCTCTACCTATCTCCACCAGAACAACCTTCTTGATCCCCACCAGTCTGGCTTCAAGGCTGGCCACTCAACAGAAACTGCCCTCCTTGCTGTCACTGAGCAGCTTCACATCGTTAGAACAACCTCTCTCTCTCTTCCATTATCATCCTTCTGGATCTTTCTGCTGCCTTTGACACAGTGAACCACCTGATCCTCATTTCGACACTCCGAAATCTGGGTGTCTCAGGCTCTGCGCTCTCATTACTCACATCTTACCTGGCAGACCGAACCTACCGGGTAACCTGGAGAGGGTCTAGCTCAGAACCTTGCCCACTTAAAACTGGGGTTCCTCAGGGATCAGTCCTGGGTCCCATCCTCTTCTCTCTGTACTCCAACTCTCTCGGGTCTGTCATTCAGTCACACGGCTTTTCTTATCACAGCTACGCAGATGACACCCAACTAATCCAACTCTCCTTTCCTGAGTCTGAAACTCAGGTAGCAGCACGTATCTCGGCCTGTCTGACTGACATCTCTTCCTGGATGTCCACACACCATCTGAAACTCAACCTCGACAAGACTGAGCTCTGTTTCCTTCCAGGGAAGGGCTCTCCTACCCAAGACCTGACTATAACAATTGACAACTCTATAGTAGTCCCCACCAAGACTGCTAGAAACCTGGGTGTAACACTTGACGACCAACTCTCCTTCACTGCTAACATTGCTGCAACCACCCGATCGTGTAGATACATGCTGCATAACATCAGAAGGATACGTCCCCTTCTAACGCAGAAGGCGGCTCAGGTTCTGGTTCAGGCTCTAGTCATCTCACGTCTAGACTACTGCAACTCCCTCCTGATTGGCCTGCCTGCATGTGCCATCCAACCCCTGCAGCTCATTCAGAATGCAGCGGCTCGACTTGTCTTCAACCTCCCCAAGTTCTCTCACACTACACCTCTCCTCCGCTCTCTTCACTGGCTACCAATTGCGGCCCGCATCCGCTTCAAGACACTAGTACTTGCGTACAGGGCCACGAACGGATCAGCACCCGCTTACAATCAGAACATGGTCAAACCATATACCCCAACCCGCCAACTTCGTTCTGCATCAGCCAAACTGCTGGCTGCCCCCTCACAGCGAGGGAGAACTAATCACTCAACGAAATCCCGACTGTTCACTGTCCTGGCTCCCAAATGGTGGAACGAGCTCCCCATCGATATCAGGATGGCCGAAAGCCTACACATTTTCCGCCAAAGGCTAAAAACGCATCTCTTCCGACTACACCTTGGGTAAAAAAAAAAAAAAAAAAAGCACTTAATTGTAAGTCGCTTTGGATAAAAGCGTCAGCTAAATGACATGTAATGTAATGTAACTTAAAGATTGAATAACATTTTTTAATATTTTACTGGCATGACGATGAATTACATCACTGGAAAAATATTTGACAATGACAATGAAGCTACTTGTTAGCACCGTGGTTGTCATTGCACCCCCCACTGAAGCTGTATTGTTTAAGTAACGTATGGTCCTTCCTTAAGCAAGCACTTCCAACACACACCTTCTTTATTTAGTTGTTGAAGAACTACTTATTTTTCTTCCTTGCCTATTTTCCCGTTAGCAGCCTGCTTTTTTTTTTAATCTTTGAGTAAACATTGCCATTACAGTAACACATAGCCCGGCTTTACTTAAACAACTTTCTTATTTATTCTGCTCTTCCAGAACTATTTTTATTTCTATCTGGGCCTGTTTTTAATGTTAAAGTTTTTCCTATTACAGTGACTCATGGCCCTGCTTTACTCCGACCATCACTTCTAATTTGTCTGCTAAATCTTGAGTTTCAGTTAAAGAAGCAGTTTTTATCTCCTGTGGGGAACTCTGTGTTGCTGTGTGATTTTCTCCTTGCGTGTGTCCGGAGAATAAACCAAAGGTCCGTTAAAATGCAAAGCAGCCCCCTTTGCAGCCATGTGGGGGAATAGAGGCCATATTTTAGCCGTGCTCCCCGTCAGCAAAATGTTTCTAGAGGAAAGCTAATTCTACTGTGAGACTTACAGCTCTGCCAGGCGGGCCGACAGCACTCGATGCTATCAGGATTAAATTAAGGTGAATTAGAGACAAAGAGGCAGAAAGAGGGGGAAAAGGGATGATGTTAGGGCAGGGTTTTCCTCCAGCTGGGTGATCACTTCTTAGTCTTAGGTCATTGATCAGAGCAGAATAAACCAGCCAGGATTAAAGTAGACAAGAACAAAACCTATAGAGCCTATATCTGTGTGTGTGTGTGTGTGTGTGTGTGTGTGTGTGTGTGTGTGTGTGTGTGTGTGTGTGTGTGTGTGTGTGTGTGTGTGTGTGTGTGGATCCATTGTGCTGTGAGAATGAAGAAGTGTAGCAGTGGAGGGGAGTAATGGAGAAAGTTTGGTTTGGTGTTTAAAATGTTACACTTGTGTTTAACAGCATTCTCTCAGCTTTTCTTTGGGAAATAATTCAAATCAAGTCTCAGTATCTCAGACTTCGCTACATCCTTTCTGAGATTAAAAGGATCATTTGCAGTTTGATCAGTCAGGGAATTTAACCCACTACCTTTTGCATTGTGCATTTCACACTGATACAAGTCCCTTCATTTGTAAATGCTAATAATGGAGTTCACTTTTTGATTTTTACCAATTACTAGGGCTGGGCAATATATGAATATTATATCGACATTGATATATGAGGCTAGACATTGTCTTACATTTTGGATATCGTAATATCGTGTGTCATAAGGGTGTTTTCCTAGTTCTAAAGCCCTTTTTAAAGGAATTACAGTAAAGTGATGTCATTTTCTGAACTCACCAGTTCTAGCTGTTCTTTTATTTGCCTTTACCCACTTTGTCATTATATCCTCATAACTGATGATTATTTATCTAAACTCTCATTGTGTCAATATTTTGTCAAAGCACCAACAGTCAACCCTACAATATCGACATTGATGTATTTGTTCAAAAATAAAATCTGATATTTGATTTTCTTTATATCGCCCAGCTCTACCCATTACTATGAAAAAGGAGAAAAAAGTGGAGGTACATATAGAGACATGAAATATATAAATAGTTGTTACACCCTCTTAAGGATAGCCATGTCAAGCAATAATACCATTATGTATTCACTGAGAACTATTTGGCTGTTTTCCAGTTTGTAGCAGATGTGTGCAGACTGCAGCGCATGTGAGCGAAGAGAAAAGCCGTGTTGTATTTTAATTTGAGCTTAAACCCGAGCCTGGCATGGTGGAATAGTTCACCTGTATGACGTCTCCTCATCCTTTCAAAGAACTTTGTGGACTCCAGTGTCAAGGTCGCCATAGCTGCAGATTATCGACAGAAATAGTGTGGGTGTGAAACTCCCAGTGGCAGGAGTAATGGGGGTCAAAGGTTTGAATACGATTGTAAAGCAATTGCTGTTGATGTCAGAAGTGCCATGGTGGTGGTATTTATTTCAAAGAAGGGTAGGGATGATTTTCAAATCTTTAAATAGTCATTCAATTATAAAAAAAAAAATCAAATACTATCATCTTGTCTTAAAAAAATATATGTTCCCTTGTTTTGTTTTTACTGCGCTCAGTTCAGCTCTTCCAACCACAGGCCGAGGATGTGAGCGGAGCTCTGGTACTGTTCACTGCATGGTCCAGCCCCACTCAGAACACATCTGTATGCCTGCAGCTTTTACTGAGTGATGCCAGTGCTCGACTACATGTAGCTTACTCATCCACAAAACGGTGAAAGCGTATGATTGTAAGACTTGAGCTATGATGGTATTTCTTTGTGAAGTTTGCAAGTTCATTTCATTCCCCTGGCAGCTTTGTCTTCTTCCAAGGACGCTTGATGCGGTAAGGGGGAATTGAAAAGTGAAGGCCCCTCATGTACTCCAAAACTAATATTCAATCTTTAATAATCAATACAAATGAAAGTCTGTGGCTTGTGCGGCAGCGGAGGCCACACGTAAATTAAACATGGTCAGAATGGATTTCACCTGGCGTGTTGAGGCAGAAATCAGGTGGGACAGGAGAAAAACACAAACTGCAGTAGCTAGCATGGCTAGGAGGCTAACAGCAGCTGTGTCTGTGTCTTAGCAAACACTGTATTGTCTTGTATGGATGCCTATGCACTCGCTGCAGCCAAGCAGCATCTCGGTGGTCTCGTCACAGCTGCAGACTACATACTTTGCTTTCCAAAACGTTGCTTAATGTAAGCAGATTGTGTTAGTTGGCATTCGTTTGAAGAGGATCTTTTGGCTGGTGGACAGCAGTGACAGAGGGCACCTTTTGTGGGCTTTCGTGTTCACACGTGCGTGTGGACTTCATGCAGACATCTGCAAAGATGTTGCAGACAATGACTTCAGTCACCTGACACGGACCTGCTCAGCCGAGTGTAAGCAGGAAGTGTATGTGAGCTTCAGGTGACTAGAATTAAGAGTCTGGTGAACTGGAGTCCCTAAATTGCCTGAAGGTGTAAATAGAAGTGCAAAGGGCTGCAAGAAAGGTGCTTTTGTAAAAGTGTTGGATGGAAGCATTGTCTACAAGTGTCCTATATGATCAGCAAGATCACCATCAGGGCCGGTTGATGCATTTTTTTGTAGTTGGTACCGGACCAATTTTACCGAACAATAAGTAAGCAGCAGCCTGCTGTTTTCAATTTAAAAAGCCAATCAGGCAGCTGAGTTTACAGCTGACAACAAGCAGCCGAGCCAACATCGTCAGTGTTTGTAATACGTTGTGACGGTTGAGTTACATAAGAGTTTAAATCAATATTAAAGTATATATATTAGACAGAGGAGGAATACAGCCAGGGCACCATGGTTCTTCTTCTTCTTCTTCTTCTTCTTCTTCTTCTTCTTCTTCTTCTTCTTCTTTAATAGCTCTTAGACTAGCCACCATGTCCCAGTCTTTGTGGCTGCAATAATGACAGCTAATTAGGCTTTAATTGTTTAGATGCTGCTTAACTGAATAGTGAATATTGTAATATGAAGTGTGTGTGTGAGAGCTGCACCCAGAGGTGTGTTGAGGGTTGTGACATGGTTAACTGATGCCGTCTTATGGTTCACTTGTGTGGGCGGGCTTCAGTCATCATCCAAAGACTCATCGTTTGTAAACTAATTCCAACATTGTAATGTGCTTTATCAGCAGACAAACACACACACACACACACACTCACACACTCACACACTCACACACTCTATTATTACACACTAATGAAAAAGAGGCCTTTGGGAATAAGGGGATAGTTTAACGTTAGGTTTTACTGCTCCTCTTAATGCTAATCACTGTGATTATTACGCTGGTAGAATGGAGTGTGTATCTGTGTCCCAGCTGTTAAAGACACAGCAGCAGCCACCACACACACACACACACACACACACACACACACACACACGCGCACACACGCACACATACATCTGTGTTATGGAAATGACCCCTGTGTGTATGGAGTGTTGTGTTCTGCATTGTAGCCCAGCCAATGGCTAACAACCTCACCAGGAAATTAAAAACCATAAATTCTGCTTAGTGCTGATAGCTGGTCATCACACACACAACAAACACACACACATACACACACACACACACACACACACGCACGCACACTCGCACACTCATCCTAAGCAGCAGAGATCACACAGCCTTGAGAGGAGAGTGCAGGAATGAGAGATAAACAGTACAGAAGTATACACCATTTCAATGTGTGTAGTCTGGTTGATGTTCTGCGTGTGTGCGTGCGTGCGTGCGTGCGTGCGTGCGTGCGTGCGTGCGTGCGTGTCCGTGTCCAAAGCCACACTGCAGCACATGTTCCTGCATCACCATCAACACACACACACAAACACACTGTACTTTATTCTGATATGAATTTAAAAGAGATGAATTTATTCAATCCCTCACACACTGCTGCCATAAATACTCACTAGTAGGGCTGTCCTCGACTAAAGAAATTCTTAGTCGATTAACACTTATATGATTTTGTCGATTAATCGATTAGTTGATGTAATCGACAGAGCTGTGCTCTTTGAGAGGTGGTTAAGACTAGAAAAGCACAATATAAATGTAGTTAATGAACCATCTGTAAAACTGAGTTTCTCCACAATTAATCCTGCAAAAGTACCACTTTAAATCTTGTGCTTACCAGAAATGTGCTCATAAGTTTCTTGGAAATGAGTAATTAAGCATGAATAACCATAAAAAATGACTCATCAACTAAAGAAATCTTAGTCGACTAAGACCAAAACGACCGATTAGTCGACTAATCGACTAAGAGATGGCAGCCCTACTCACTAGAGCACCAAATGTGGATTTATCCGCCGCTGAAAATAGTCCCCAACAAAGTCCCTGGTTCCTCCTGTTTGTAATAAGCCTTTTTCTGAAGTCAAGCTGTGTTTGGAGATGATATTCAGGATTGATTTCATGTGGTTATTAAATGGACAATGTGCCACCAATGTGGAGGCCCAATTAGTGTTGATGGCAGTGATGGAGTACTTTCAGCCTCTCTTCCAGTTTATCTTCCTGAAGAAAGTCTCCAGCATGCCTCTGTAACTAAAACTTTCATGCAGAGTAACGCACACAAGTGCTCTCTTTGGGTTGGCGTCGAAGACGGCATGTAACCAAAACTGCCCCCACTGACATTCACTGTAGCAGAAGGATTCTGATTCTGCTGGCATCAGAGGGTAATTTGTCCAAAGGCCCCCACTAGTGTTCTCTCTCAGCAGCTCAGGTTCTGGAGGCTCCCTGCCGCAGGTAGTCTTTTAACCCTTGTATGGTGTTCGGGTCTGTGGGACCCGTTCTCAATGTTTGCTAAAAGAAACATTATGCTATTTATTATTTTATTAACTCAAACTCATTGGCCTTGGCTCATTTTCTGTGAAAAACATAAAAAATAACTTATTTTCAATGACTGCACACGGTACACCCCCCCTACACATAACTTTTACCCCCAATTTACACCGGTTGCGGAACGTCTGCGGATCCGCTCCGGAACGGCGGCGGAGTCATTAGGTTTCCATTAAAGTCAATGTGTGTATTTCCACTGACTGCAGAACGGCTGTGTTCCGACTGCGTCCCTGCTCCGGCGGTCCGCAGCCCTCCGGAGCAGATACGCAGAGCTCCTGTTTTTGCCGGACGCTGGAGAACTCTGCAGCAATTCATCACAGGGCAGATAGTGCGGGACAGGAAGTCGAGCACAGAAGCAAAATAAAACATCCGGTTAATTTTCAAAATAAAATACACCATGCTCACGGCGGATCATATTTCCTGCACTACACCTTGAAAACACAGCACAGAGTTGTTTCCCCTCTACTCCTCTGGATGGAAACAAACTGTTGTTGGTTTTGTGGTTCTATTCTACCTGAATTCGCGAGATCTCGTGGGTCCTCGTGACTTCAGCTGTCAGTCATGGTCGCAGCCGTTACGCAACAAATCCGGACCTGGTGGGTATTGACGGACGGCGGAGCATGGAGCCGACACGCAGCGGAGCCGGTCCGCAGACGTTCTACATTCATGGAAATCCCCTGTTACATATGAGGTGTTCGGGTCTACTGGACCCGAGTGTATTTAAATGTTAAATCTATGAAACTGTTGTCTTTCTGCACCTGCTACTCCCACACAAAGTTACAAAATTGTTACATTTCAAGCACTTTCACCTGTTAATAAGTAATAAGCACCAATAATGATCAAAAATCTTGTTTCTATTTTTTTTACCTTTTTTATAATTGCATTTCCTTGTTTTCTCACAAAAAACGAAAAATGATCATAAATGTGATCTCACAGGTGTAAATGGCAAATATGAACCATAAATGATGTATATATCATTGATAATTGAGCTGAAGTAAACATCTATTAAGTATGTTTACATAAATTGTTATGGCTGTATTGATTTAAAAGCCTAATAATGTGGTGGGTCCACCAGACCCGGGAACATTGGCTGTGTAACAAAAATATGAACACCACACAAGGGTTAAGGTTTAGCTCTGGGTCAATGGACCAAGATTTCTGACTTGAGTTTTTGTTTTCAAAGACTGTCGGACAAATTCACAAAGAATGGATGGTGGCCGCTGATAGCACAATGAATTGGGCATCCCTTGCAGCTGCTATCTGCCCCGTCTCAAGGTCCGATTCACAAACGATATCACGCTAATGACATTACAGCACAAACACGGCCATGAAGTTTTGCAGCTGAGTGCAGTTCTCCATGTGACAAAGTATAAATGTTGCCTTTGCACCAAGAACACAGTCGGCAGAACGACAGAGAGAGAAGGAGAGAAATGAAGTGTGCAGACAGCGAGCTGCAGGTCCTTACCAACAAGGTGCAGAGGACTCCTCCAAACTTCAGGAAGGAATTTAAAGGTGACGGAGAGATTTAATATCCAGTCTGTGAGTGCTGCTGCAGTTTTCAAACCTTCAGGCTGTGAAAGAAGAAGATGATTGAAGCGGAGGACCCTCCTTCTAAATGTGCTTCATCACCACCAACTCTCTGAAGACGCTGATCATTTCACTGTAACTGGGTGTGGCTGCACAGGTGCACGGAGAAACCGTTTTCTCTGCAGTGTAGTTCGGGGTGCATTTAACCCTGTGCTGGTGCTGTGAGAATTACACGGTTTCTTTTTGTCTGATTTGTCTATGTTAAATAGCCGCAAAAGCTGTGCAATGCTTTTGTGAATTTGGCCGATTAGTGCTAAGCCTTCTGTTTTTGCACCAGAGAAATTTACTGTATTTCTGTTTTCTTTGAATGTAGCTAAAGGAAATCCAGGCACATCCAGTAATTGGATTGTTCAGTGCACTTGCAGAGATATAGGACCTACTGTATAGGACACTTGGTGAAAGAGCTGGGTACATTTGGGTGTTTATTGTTTTGCATAATTGGACCTGAAGTAAATGTTAGATAACAGAGCCCCTCGGATACACCTTGTTCTGTGTCTGCTTTATGTACAGTATATTTTGACTGTTCTCACATTAGTTGATTTTCATCAATGACAAGTCACACACACACAGGCAATAGTAGGGGTTACTGTTGCACTGCAATCTTGGCTCAGAAGTCAAAGTAACAGAACAGTAATTTGACAAACTAACCTTAACTCAAGGTTCACTTAGTAGAGGATGGACCCGGCCCGTCGGGTACCGTCGGGTACCGTCGGGTCCCAACAGGTCCCGACGGGCTAGGGTCGGGTTCAGACAGATATTTAGAAATGATGTTCAGGTTCGGGTGGGGCTCAGTCGCATCAGCGCGATAAGGCAGTGAGCATTTTAAATTTAAAACGGCTTATGTAGTGTGTTAACGTGCGCTTGTTGCCCCGTGTGTGCTGATGCGCTCATCAGTTGACATTTCCGAATGCCTTCCTACAGTTGCTTAATAAAACCGGGCTTTCCACACAAACAAACGTACATGTGTCATTATATGAGAAAAAAATGAGATTTTAACTGCGTCGGGCTTGGGTCGGGCTCGGACATAAATATCTTAATGCCTGTCGGGCTCGGGTCGGGTTCGGTTACTGCTCTGTCGGAGGCGGGCCTGGCTCGGACAGAAAAATGAGATCCGCACTCTATCACTTACTAACTTTTTCTGGATTTTTCAGCTCAAAGTCTTAAGTAGTTTCTCTGTCCCCTAAGGACCTTGATATGTGGGACAGGCAGTGATGAGGGATTATTCTGTCGAAACTGATTTTAAAAATGAATAGGACTGACATTGCACACAACACACCATGCAGTTTAAAATGTGTTTACTGTGTTTATAATACCTTACCTCTTCTTTCTCAGATGAAGGCTTCTGCAGACGGAGAGGAAGACGATGATGATGAGGATGATGATGATTTCGATGAGGTTCCAGAGAAAGAAGGATATGAGCCACACATTCCAGAGCATCTACGAGCCGAGTATGGTATGAGTCAACATACACACACACACACACACACACACACACACACACACACACACACATGCGCACCTACAGACACGTGCATAAACAGTGAGGTTAAGCTACAGAAGAAGACCTGCTGCTGCCCTAATCCTTTAAGATTCACAAACACACTTCAAAGACCAGCGTTCAGCAGCTGCTCATGTGCAGGTGACGGCTACTTACATGGCTTTATTTATACAACCATGGTCAAAGGTGTGTGTGTGTGTGTGTGTGTGGTTGTGGTTAGTGAAACATTGATCATAGAGTAAGTCTCTTCACATGAAGTACAAAATTAACTACAAGTCTAATGAGACAAACAGGATGTCACAATTGTTAGCATGAAGCAATGTGATTAAAAGATATTTTACGAATGGCGTGTAAGTTCAGATTGGTTTGACAAAGGGCCAGCCTAGTTCTCTCATTGTTGTTTCCAGACTGACTTCAGTGGACAGTAAAACCAAATACTGACAGCAGCCATGTTTTAACACTTTAAAGCTGCATTAAGAGATGATATGGCCACTTAGGGAGGCAGAACAAACTGACAACACAACATCAACATTGTATCAGTTTATACCATATCACATGGAGTGGTGCTTGTGTCCACCCGATGAATCTAAGTCTATGGGCAGAAAGATGTTGTTGTCCGAAACCGTTTTGAACAATGTAATATTATGAAATTCAGTTGCTCTGAAACTGTATTTGACCCTCACTGAAAATTAAACTCAATATTTCCACATTCAATTCTCACGATTCAGAACGAGTTTACTGGGACACACATGCAGTTGCTGAGGAAGAGCAATTGAGTGCAGATTCCCAGAACTCTGGTCTGTGTAGCCAAAGATGCTGTATAACAAGCCAACACTTTAATAGTTTGTTTATTGGATTACATCCAAAGTGTCTGACGGAAATGTCTGTGTCTTGGGCTGTTAAATGCTCCTCTGTCACTAGCTGCCTCTGACGTTGCCTGAGCAGGTAGAGTACCGAGGCTTGATTTCACCGAAGCAGCTGCTGTTCTGCTGGAGAAAGGTTCATCAGAATAGCAAAACTCAATCAGATGGGGGATTTTGGGACCGTAGGACCAAAACAATGATCTGAAAGAGGCTTCAAACCCCCTGCAGAGCTGATCAGAACCATTTAGCATGACTCACAGTCATTGGAGACCTTGTTCATGTAGAAATATTGATTACTGAAGCAAAGCCTTACTGCTGTGTGTTGGTACACTCAGGTTGGCTTTACAGCACATGCAAAGTAATCTTGGTATGTATCCAGAGATGAGCCTAATCAGTGTGTGGTGGTCCCCCCCGCTGCTTCTGACTGCTAACTATGAGAATGCAGCTCGGCCCTGTAATGGAGACAGATGGTTTCTTTTTCTCAAGCATTTTCCCTCCCTGTGTATCTTTGATGGATATTGTCCTGTCAACACATCCATTTATCATCTCACACACACACACACACACACACACACACACACACACACACACACACACACACACACACACACACACACACACACACAGTGTTCTGCGTTGTGTTGGACTGTATGGATCATATGTGGCCTGCAGGCAGCACTCTCTCATTAACCACCTGCAGCGTCAGCTGTGAACCGACATGCTTTTTCTAAACGTATGATGGAATTTGAATGCTGTTTCTGTCGTGATGAGCTGCAGGCCACAGTAAACAGTAAAGCTCTGTCAGCCATATTAACCCATCACTCATACACTTTCAGTGTGAACTCTACTGTGTGTGTGTCTGTGTTAATGACGCCAGAACAGAACATGTTGCAGACACTCCTGGTATTGCTGGCTCAGCCATGTTGTAGCCTTTGACCCCTGGTGAGTCGTCCCCCTCCCCACACCATTACATTCACACTGAGCCTCATCTCTACCTGAGAGCCCGTCGCTCTCTGCTCCCACCTCCCTCCATTACTAATCAATTAGACGCTAAAGTAATTAGATAGTATCTGATGAGCCCCAAACGGGTGTGTGTGTGTGTGTGTGTGTGTGTGTGTGTGTGTGTCAGGGTGATTAGTGGGCTAGGTAATGATCTACAGGGGCAATACCAAATTAACAATGCAACCTCTTTAATGAGCCCCTATTAGCCCTGCACCTAGATTCTACCCCCACTAACAGACACACACACACACACACACACACCAGCAACTAAACGAAGGCACTATCCGTTTGCTGTATTCTTCAGTCTGTGCATTTCATGAATGTTTAGTTAGGGTTAGTATCTGTTGGATTTGTTTTAAAGGGTTAGGGTTAGTATCTGTTGGATCTGTTGTAAAGGGTTAGGGGTTAGGGTTAGTATCTGTTGGATCTGTTGTAAAGGGTTAGGGGGTAGGGTTAGTATCTGTTGGATTTGTTTTAAAGGGTTAGGGGTTAGGGTTAGTATCAGTTGGATCTGTTCTAAAGGACAAGGCTGGACTCGCTCTACTCTCAAGACATCAAATGGAGAAATCCAAACCAACAACTCATTAGTCTGTCTCTCAAAACTCCCGGACTCCCCTGCCCTGTCTGTGGCTCTCCCAAAGCCTATTGGTTCCGAAATGGCAGTCAAGGTTTACAAAGAGATGGTTTCATTTTGAAAAAGGCTCAGTGATGTTGTGACACACTGCACGTGGCAGATGCTCTTCTAACATAAATAAACAGTGATTTCTTGGGGACTAGTTTCAGCTGTGGATTAATCAGTTGGTATGCTAGTGAGAGTGTACAGCACCAGGACAGTGTACTTACACAATGTGTTGCCATGCTTCACAGAACGAAGAGCTGTCAGCAAAGATAGTGATAAACAAGCATACAAGTTCCTGACTGCAGCTCATCCGAGCTCCCAGCATCTGGTCAGAACTGTACTATACCTGCAGAGATCGGCCTGTCCACTGGGAGCTCAACTTTGGTCAATGTTGACAGCCAATGTTTGTTGAGGACACATAGCAAAGTGTCTCAACGGTGTTGGCCTTTAAAGGATAGATGCTAACATTAGCTGTTTGTTATTAGTGGAAACGTCTCCACAGAAGAGACACCAGTGTCAGACAGACAACAGATGGGGGAACCAATGGTACAGATACATCTTTTTGGTGGTCAAGCCTTCTACCCACCTGCTTCATGAGGATGCACAGGTGGTTTTCTCCATGTCACTTTCTGTTCAAGTGAGCAGTCAACACAGGCTGGAGGGAGAGTGTGAAATCAGACAGCTTTATAATGCACACAAGTGGATAACATCTAACAATATATTTGATCTGATTCTAAAATTAATGTCTGGGAGGATATTTCTCAGTAGTATGTCACCATTCCTCTATTATTCGTTTGCTTCCTGTCCTCCTCGGACACTTCCTCTCAGCTAGTGGATCACATTCATCATTTCCTCTCTTTCTTTTCTCCTCATTTCTTCCAGTGTTCATTCATTCGGAGAAAGCCTGGCTCTGCTCTCTCTCTCTCTCTCTCTTTCTTCCCCTCCTGTCCTGTTCTGTCATTCTGATTATCAGTCCTCTTATCCCTCTCTCTGCTGTCAGGACACTATCTCTCTCTTTCTCAAATTAACATTTTAATTACAGGCCCTGCTTAACCCCAGAAAATCAATACCTCTTTCCGCCTTTCCTCTCTCTTGCGCTCTCTCTCCCTCAAACCCCCTTAACCCCCTTTTTTCTCTCTCTTTTTCTAACATCTCCCCCCCCACCACCACAGAGACACACACACACACACACACACACACACACACACACACTCTATACACATTTCCTCCATTGATCTGTGGTTAACATCCAGACAAACCTCAACCATGTGGCGGCTTGAAAAGAGATTGAGTCAGGATTTCACCATCTGACAAAGAGAGGGAAAGAGAGGGAGAGGGAGGAAGAGGGAGGAATGGAGGAAGGAGGAAAGGGTGATGTGGTGAGACATGCCATTACTTTGGTCAGTTCTTCTTCAAAATCACCGTACTTTGAAAGTTGAAATGAAGTAAGGCATGTAAGCATTTTACCATGTATAAAATGCAGAGTTTAACTGCACAGCAGCTGCTAGCACCAACAACAAGGGCACAAACAGCTGTGACTCGTTATCCATGTTGAATTAACCTCCGGTAGCCATGGCTGATGTCTGTTTTCTTCCATAAAGGGGTCAAGTGATACGGCATGAGCAATCAGAGAAGGACATGGCGAGACTGATAAGACCCAATCAGAGTGACTCTGGGTGTCTGCGTCATTGTTTCCAAGCGTCTCAGTTTGTGTCCGTTCAGACTACAATGCTACCTGGAGTTTACAAAGTTAAATGAGTTGGCAGCGTTTCCAAAGGTCTCTGTTGTAAGCCCGAGAGACTCTTCTTCTCTTTTATACTTCACCAACTTTCTGCACTAGTTCTCAGACAGTTTGACTGTTTTGTGTGTAAACAGTTTTGTAATTAAAGCAGTAGAGTAAATATGCAGACGGGCTGTCTTCCTGTTCAAACAGAACAAGGCAGATCATGTGCGTGGTGGCCCGTGGCAGTGACTGACTCTCTGATCTCCAGCTCAGCCCTCATAATGTGTGGGATCAGCTTACTGCTGCCCTCTGACCTCACCTGCAAGTCTGCTCATTCCCCAGAGCCTGCTGACCACACACACGCACACACACGCGCAAACACACACACACACACACACACACATTATGGAGATTTTTTGACCTCTCCAGAGATACTCAAATAGCAAATACAAAGCACAGAGAAACACAGAGATGGTTAAAGGTGAATATTGCAAATGTTTTATGTCATTGTTTACTCAGTTGACAGACAGATTTCCCAAGCCTACAGCTACAGGAATGTACCTGTACTTGTGTTACAGTAAGCCAAAGCTCTACATGGGCCTCTGACTGCATCTTCATATCACAGCTCAGAGAACAGTGTGATACAGTTCTAAACACAGAGCATACTGCATACTGAAAAATGTACAAATGATAATTAATAAAACTCACGGAATCATAATTCCTTAACACACACACTCATGCACACACACACACACACACACACACACACACACACACACACACACACACACACACACACACACACACACACACACACACATATAATATCACTAATGTTAATGTAAATGTAGTAAGGATGTGTAGATGTCTGGACCGGATGGTGGTTCGACTGCAGCCCAGCGTTCAGGATGATCCTGACCTCTGGTCTCTGTTGGTCTGCAGGTCTCGATTCAGCTCCGTCCACCTCCACAGCACCGCCTCCTGCTACAAGACCTGCAGCTGCACCTCTTCCGTCCTCCTCCACGTCCTCCTCCTCCAGGCGGCTGAAGCGACTCATAGAGGAGGAGCAGGACCCAACATGTGCGGCGGCCACGCTGCGCCGCCTCAGACAGAGCCTGCCTCCACCCGCTGAGTCCAGGTACACCTGCTGTAGTCCTGTCACTCTCCCTCCACCTGTCCTCATCTCTCATCCTTCTGCTCTGTTCACCGCCTGTCCTTCTACCTCACACACCCACATTTACATTCACTTCATTAATAATAAGAACAAAAAAATATAATATGTCTAAGAGGAGAGAGGATATTGTTGCAGTGTGGTTGTACAATGTGTGATTTAAAACATTTACAAGTTGGATGCCCTTAATCCTGAAGCCTTGGCGCGTTAATGAAGCACAACTGGAGAAGAGAAACTGTAAGCATTGCTTCAGTGTTGAGCCAGTGTGGATGTACTTAGTCATCACAGTTCAGGTTGTTCTTCAAACAGATGATGATGTGAAGCAGTCTCACTGCCTGCTTTCTTAGACACATTCAGTTGAACAGGTCTAGTTCAGTCTTCGAAACTTTCTCTTCTGGGGAAAAAGTCCACTTAATTATGAGCATTAAAATGAAAACACAGGTACTTGAGCCTAAATGGAGTGATCATGTTGTGAGTCGTTGCTATTAATCATACAGCATTGTTTAAGACTTCATTAGAGATCGGCCATGATGTGTAAGGGCCGCAGTCAATCCATACACTTTAATAATACTTTGACTGCGCTGTATAAACACATGCATTATGTATGGAGAGTTGTCAGAGCGGAAGGGGGGGGGGGGCTGCCTTATAGGATGCTGAAGGGCACCTCGGCAGTGCCAGCAGGTGGACTGTACCTGCAACAGTCCACTCTGTACTCGGTCTCATAGACTGTATAATATTAATGGACAAAGCATCCGGTTCGGCGAAGTGCTGCAAATGCCGAACCGGATAGTGGTCTCGTTGATTTTAAAATCGGCGATAAAGCAGGGGGTGTTTTAGGGCGTGGCTATGATGTGATTGCCAGTGAAAGTGTGTAACGTCACGTAGAGTGTAAGCAGCTCCTCCCTCTCGTCTAAAATCGTCACATCCGCAACCAGGATGGCTGCGCCCGTAATGGCAAACTCGACGACTCATAGCAGATCTCCACAAACCAATGGGTGACGTCACACATGCTCTGTCCATTAATATTATACAGTCTATGCTCGGTCTGTACGGGGACTTGAACCGGTGACCCTCCGGTCCCCAAGCCACGCCCCCACAGATGGAGCTGTGGGGATGGAATTTTCAAACGTTATTAATACTGCATTGTGGAAATGTCTGCTTTTCCATGGATACATATCCGATTTTATTTGTAATACCACCTCACATTTGTAGTAATGGCCCTATGGCTCAGTTAAAGTAATTTTTTTTATAGAAATGTTGGTGTCTTTCTAGTTACATAATTCAGTGTTTCCCCTGCCATGATGGTCCAAAATTATGTTTAAATGCACAGTTAGCACAGTAGAAAAATGTTTTAAAAAAATGACGTTAAAAGGGTGCCATGCATCCCTAAAGCTCTGATCCTAGAATCGCCCCTGGTTAACGTCACTTTTTAGTTCAAGCAGTTCAAATGTATTTCCCTGTGTATTCCTCTGTATGGATCAGACCCACAGTGTCCTGTCCAGGTGCTCCGACCTCAGGCCCATGTATGAAAAGGTTTCACACTCAGAGTGGAATTTGTCTGTGCATGACGTCTGTTTCTCTCGTCTGTCCTCCTGCAGCAGCTCCTCTCGGTCCGGCTCAGACCAGAAGGCTGCTGACGCTCCGGTGGTTCCATTCGGCCTGGACCTGTACTACTGGGGCCAGGAGCAGCCCAACGCCGGCAAGATCATCAAGTAACACACAGATTTACACACACACACACACACACACACGCGTCACATGACTGTACAGTTCAGTAGGACGTGTGTTTTCTAATATAACAGTAGAATTATAATCCGTCGTGGCATTGCTTTGTTAGTAACTGAATGTGTAGACATTTGTTTCAGTATTTCATTAGTGTGCATGTTGTATCAGATAAAGGATATATGTTGTTTTTATAACAATTAGTTTTAATTTATGAATGACTTTTCTTGACGCCTGCGGATCCCTGCTGGTCCTGTGTCTTGTCCCTGTGCAGGTCGGTCTCTCAGCATCAGTTCTGGGTTCCCATTGATGTGGACGAGGAGCGGGAGAACAAGGAGCTGCAGGCAGAGAGCCGGAGCAGATACATCTCCTTCCCTGGGAGCTTCACTCCGGTCAGCCATCACTGCAGAGCCCCGGTTGGCGGGGGGAAGCTGTGCCAGAGACAGGACCGCCTCAAGGTACCAGGACACTTCCTGCAGGTCTCTTCCTGTCCCCCGTGCTGTTAGGGTGTGTGTTTGAGCTGTGACTGTGTGTCTCGCTGTAGTGTCCCTTCCATGGGCCCATCGTTCCTCGAGACCAGGAGGGCCGACCCTGCAGGCAGGAGGACCGACTGAGGGAGGAGCAGGAGGAGAGGAGGAGGAGGGAGGAGCAGCCTGGTGAGGAGCCATGCACTCTCAATACTGGAAGAGTCACAGAGAGGGGCAGGGTCCAGCTGCAGCCACACTGCCAATCACTCACACATCTTCAAATCTAAAAGTGAAACCAGCCGAAGCCAAAACACTTCCTGTTGATCAAGTAATATCCAATAGCTACTTATGTATTACATTGGCCAAGGGGAATAAGCAGTTAGCTTTTAGGACTGTCACTACAAACAGCCATCAGAATGGAATCTCCAACTAAAGCTAGTAAGACCGTAAGATGTGTTAAAAAGCTTTGGAAAAAGCAAGTAGGTAAACCTTGAGTTTTTGTTTCCAACTTTCACTCTCAGTAATATAATGCATAATGCAATGCATGTAGTGTGTAGTGTGACTATTGATGCTTTCACAAAATATTAACACAGTGAGTTTTGATAAATAATCACCAATAATGTGGATACAATGACTAAGTGGGTAAAGGCAAATAACAGAAAAGCTAGAACAGTCTAGCAAGTTCAGAAAATGACATCACTTTACTGTAATGCAGCCTCTAAAACCAGGAAAAGACCACTTGTGTCATATCACGATATCCAAAAATTAAGACGCTATCTAGTCTCATATATAGATGTCGATGTAATATCGATATATTGCATAGTCCTACTTACTACCTTTTTCTGTGGCTTCCACCACCTCGTGGTCTGAGGAAGACCACTGGTTGTGGTATATGTACTGTAGTTATACAAAATATTATTACTCACGGGTAGTTTGACAAAAAAAACATGACTCGTGTCCACTTTCTAGCCTTCTCAAGAGCTTTTTAGCATTAACTTTTTGGTTTGCTCACTTTCTTGACACATAATCAGTAAATCATGGTGAGCATACTCCCTTTTTACAGCTATGATGATGTGTTTTCCTTTTTGTGCACCAATAATACAGCTGATCTCGGTGTGTGTGTGTGTGTGTGTGTGTGTGTGTGTGTGTGTGTGTGTGTGTGTGTGTGTGTGTGTGTGTGTGTGGGGCATGCCGTCCAGTGAGTTGTGAAATAGCATCTTTTGTTACCAACTGCACTATTGATCCATGAGTCAATCCCACACACGCACACACACAGCGGGAGGGGGGGGAGCAGTGGCCTGAATGAGCTGATGGCCTCAGCTTCCTCACACACCAACAGCCACAGGTAAATTGTGTGTGTGTGTGTGTGTGTGTGTGTGTGTGTGTGTGTGTGGGGAAGTTAAACAGGCAGTGGGGGACATTGTAAAGGTCATCTCAAACCAGTTGTCATAGCGACAGACATGGCTGTCTCTAGACCCTGGTCAAAGGATCAGTAGTGTTTCACTGAGTTAGCGTTTGGTAGACTGAAGCATCTGGGAGCAGCGGGCCAGTTTGGCTGGTGAGGGGTTGGGTGGTGCTGTGGGGGACACCATGGAGCTCCTGATGACAGATGAAGAGGAGCAGCTGGCTGTATTGCAGAGGTGTGGCGGCTCGTTGGGTTCACTTTCAGGGTCCTCCTCCTTATAGTGCCCATCCAAACATGCTGCCACTGTACGGTACGCAGCAGCGTTAATTTCAGTCCAAAAATGAATGCAGCAATGTGTTGCTTCAGGTGCCGCTGACATGATGAACTATGATCCAGGAAGTGCAGTTAGTGTATTACACCCAGAAGTCTGCAGGGCATTAGATGCCAAATCCCTGTGTTTGTACTGTTTACAGTAGAGATATGGAGTTCACATTACAGAGTACTCCACCTGTAATCTGAACTGTAAGTGATGTGACACACAGCTGTCCGGATTTCTTAGCATGTCTTCATCTCTGCTGCTAAAGCTCTCAAACTGGACACTGAGCTCCAATCACAGGAGATTTACTTTAGTAGCTGTTATTCACCTGTGGAGGTGGGCATGGTCTGCAATCAGCTGCAGTGATAGATCAAGAGAGCAGTGCCAGGTGAGTTAATTGTTTCAGCTGATCGTTGTACTAATTAAACTCTCCCTTTATATGCAGTAGCGTGCTGGACCTTCAAATGACTGCCGCACAACTCAGAGACACAACGCTGGGCTGTGAGATATTGTTTTGTTGGTTCTTTGTTAAAACGTTGTGAGCAACGGGCTGTGACCCTGCCAGTAGCCAGGCAGACAGCGGCACACGGTTGGTGGTCATAAAGTTGTGTTAAAAGTGTGATCAGTCAGAATAAACATTGTTGCCTATAAATGGTCTGTCTGGGCTCTGATCTGTGCTGAGGGTAAACCACGGTGGCAGCGAGTTCTGCTACATCACCTTTGAATCATCACACACACACACAGACACACAGACCCTGGCTGGAAGGGTTCAGAGGTGTTGACAGAGAAGAGAGTCCTGCTGCAACACTGATTACATGTAATGCAATTTTATTTAAGCAGGGGCAGTGTGCAATTAAACATTAACATTGTATAAGAACAAGGAGAGATGCATTGCACCAGGTTGTAGTACAAGTGCCATTTTCCGCCCGTAGTTCCTGGGCGGTAAAACAATAAATATTCAATACAGTGCAAGTACAAAACAAGTCTTTCTCTCTTCTTTTCTTATTTTTTTCTTTATTTCTTTTCTTTTTCATGTTATTTTGTATTTTCTTTCTCAAACTTCTCTAAGATCACAACAACAAAGTGATAGACGACACACACACACACACATTGTAAATGCAGCTGCTCCTCTTTTGGCATTAATGAGTCTCCTAAATACACCAGCTGCTTTTCAATTACTGCTGTGTGTGTGTGTGTGTGTGTGTAAAATGAGGGATAGTTGAAGGTCCAGTCAGACCCAGGGTCAGACTGGCTGATTAATAACCCCCCCCACCTTCCCACACACACACACTGAGCTGGGGTCAGCGTTTTGACAGAGTGGAGCGCCCATCACAATCACAGTGTAATTACTTTGCATTACTGCAGCTTTATCTCTAATTCCAGTGAAGTAGGTCATTAACTAGACGCGTCTCTTCCTTTAGACGGTGGTTACTCGGATCGCAGACGCAGAATTATGGCATTACACTTTTCATTAACACCACTATTTGATCCAAATGAGCATGCACTGTTTACTACTTGTGCTCTGTAAAGCTGTGGGCTCAGTGATGTTATCAGCTGTAATGACTTCATTACACTTTTCATCACGTGACTTTTTGTTCAAGTTTCTGTCGATGAGAGAGAGAGAGAGAGAGCTGTTTGAACAGGAGACTGACGCAGCTGCTCTGTGAAGTCATGTTGCTACTTTTCGAATAGATTCAGTCCAATCTGAGATTTGTATAACAAACGCAAACATAAAGTATTGTAGAACCTGCTGAAACTATGACAAACTTTACCGGCTCAAATCACACCAGGACCCCGGAGCTTTGAATGAAAGCCACATCTTACCTTCTCCTTAGTATGTTGTGTGTTTCCCCCAGAGCCATGGATGAAACATTCTGGAGATTCAAAGGATGTCTTTCTGTTGCAGACTGGCGAGATGCAGAGCTGATGCGAGACATCGAAGCGGCGACAGGAGAAGACCTGGGTTCTGACCGGGTGGGGAAAAAAGGGAAAGGAAAGAAGAAGAAGAAATACCCCAACCTGAGCGACTTGAAGCAGAGCGCCAACACGTCCCGCTCCAGGCTGGAGAAAAAAGTCTTCAACAAGTACGTCACTTCCTGTCCCTGCAGGAACAGCATTTTCTTACCGGTTGAGTATTTCTGAATACACAACGTTGCAGCGATACTTGATATTAACCAAAAGTTGCCAAAACACTTTTGTGTCGTTGTTGGCAGAGCAGACGCTGTAAAACTAACTGTGGCGGCTGTAAGCAGTCCAACAAAGTGCTGCAGCGAGAGACTAAACACTGAGAGATGCATAAACACACTGGGACACGCTCGAGATTGTATTGCAATGATTTATTCCTCCACACGTAAAATACAAGTAGCACTGCAGTTACCAAATGTGAAGTTACTTTGTGAGTCGAAATAAGTGCGTTAGTGCGGCGGTCAACAGAAAGTGTTCGCTCACAGGCTTACCCCCTCTCTGTCAAAGCCCAAAAAAACCAGGTGAATCAAACAAATATGTTATCACTTCCACTCAAACCGCGATGAAACCGCCCACCACCTATAATATAAGTGCACAATATAATAATCAATAAATAATATAAATGAGACCATAAACAACATACAATATGTGGCTCCTACACTAACCATTATCTGTTCATTCAAAGAGGCGTGCAGTCTCACAGCTAAATGTTTAATGGCCAAATAAGTCATGCTTTATCTCTAACTATGCATATGTTTCCTCAGCCAGTGTTTCTGTGTGAAGATTTTCTCCTGAATGTTTCATGGTGTCCATCCTCTGTGTTCAGGAGCTCCATGCGCAGAGTAGCGGCGGTCCAGAGCAAATCTGACAGGAGAAAACACGACAAGTTCTCCAACCAGTTCAACTACGCCCTCAACTGACCGACACACACACACACACACACTGAAGTTGTTTTTACTGATGTGCACGTGCAGTTTATCAATCTGGTTAAAGTAATATTTCAAACATTGTCTGTTTGAACAGTTGAATGATTTCACTGCTGTCTCATAAGGTATTGAGGAGAAGGACGTGTACAACTTCTGGCACACTTGATGAATTACAATTGTATTTCTTTTGGTCTTATTTATCGGCCAAATTGTCCTAATATTGCCTTATCTGCCAAATGCAATTTCCATTTTGTGTAACTTAATATCATTTGTACTCTTGTTTTTGTATGTTCTAGTTGAATTTGTGGTTGATGTTAGGATTAAAGCCACGTGTTGTACATGAACATGTTCAGGTTTAAACTGTGAATCTGTTTGTGTTTTTGTTCTGTCCTCTACTTTCATTCGCTTCATTTAGTTAAATTATTAATTTCAAACATGTAACACTTTAAAACAAGAACAAGAACATGAAACAAAATCTGACAACATAAATAGATATTCAAAGTCTGAAAAGGAGTAGGAAAAGGTTTTCACTAATCTGGTCTGACCCCCTCTGCATAACTCAAACAATTAAATCCTATTTTCATGCAGCACACAGACCTGCAGCACCATATTGAGAAGGTTTGGACAGGAAGTTACTGACAAAAGAATTGAGGATGAATGGGATCATTAGGGAATGAATTCATGTTATATGTTTTACGTTAAAAATGTTTAATTTGGTAAAACCCAAACACACAGACACACACCCAGACAGACAGACAGACGCACAGACAGAAAGACAGAAAGACTGACAGACAGAAAGACAGACACACAGACAGAATATACGGGGGGGTTAGGGGTCCTCCCCCATTCTCTGCATGTCTACATACATTTATGGACTACGGTAACCAACACAGTATTTACATACATGTACTTCAATAAGGTTCTGAATGTAGGAGTTTTACTTGTAGTATTTTCAAAGTGTGGTATTTGTATTTTTACTGCATTAAAGGATCTGAATAACACCCCTTGGGTACTTACTAAATATTAGTATGTAATACATTTCCTTATTTTCTGTGAAGTATATAAATGACGATAAGACCTCCGCGCTCTGTCCATGGTGCTGAAATATGCGCCAAAATAGATACAATGAAGCAGAGCTCTGCTGTGCGTCCTATGATAATAATAACCAATAAATTAACATGGGCGCCGCAAGGAAGCGGGCACCGCTTCCAGGCACGCTTCCTTATCCAGTGTAAAACCCGGCGTTACCATTCCACCAATTGAATAGGGTTCAGCCTGTCCTATTGATTGATTGATTGAATTTATTTGACCCTTTCGTTATAAGATACGATACAGCTTTGCACCATACATTGAAAAAACAAAACAAAGTCAGGATAACACAATAAAGCCCTGGGGCTTATTTACATTGTGGTCCCTTGGGGGGTGGCAGAGTATCAATCATCACAACCATTTTTTTCAGTGCCTGCTTAACCTCCTAAACTTCTGACCATCTTTAGATTCCCTGGCAACCTGTTCCACAGACTTGTTGATACATACAAAAAGGACTCCTTACCTAAATTACTCTTAACTCTAGGAGGTACAAAATCAGTAGAGCTGCCCCTGGTGGAGTAGCTGTGAACATCTCTCACTCTGTTAAAATAATTGATTAAATATCAGATCATCTTCTCTGCCCTATTGAGAGGGTCCCCTCTAGCTCCCCCCTTGCTCACCCTGGCTCTACTGTAGTCCCCACCCTGCTGCTAAAGGCCGCAGCAAGGCCTCCACCTCAGCCTGTGATCCTGGAGAGTTAATAACTACAGTCGGGAGGGCAGAGGTCCAGTGGCAGCAGCAGTCCCCAGTCTGTAGCTGGGTCTCAGCGAGAGGGACTGTGGTACACTTAATGTAAAGGAAGATGGTTTTAATGAACCTGCTCAGTGGGGCGGAGTGGACGTGGAACAGCCTTAATCAGAAGATGAACAGGTGCAGGTGTTAGGGACAGAGAAGGACAGCAGGGGGTGCTAATACCCAGCTCAGTAGATTGAGATGAAACCACAGAGGAAGAAGGGCATGAGTGAGATGTAAACAGTCAATCACATGGAGGTGTGTATGAACCTGAACCGGATGTGTTTGGGTGGGTACCGGTGACCATTCCAGATCAGGTTTAGGTGAATGATCAAACCCACATTGTGAGCTCTACAGGTGGACTGCAGCCACGTGTGAAGACCGAGTAGTCCACTGAGACGAGATGAAAACAGACTTCCACAATACCTTTCCAAAGATAAGGTAAAATCAGATTTGGTCAACTGGAATTGTTGGAGAGCTGTGTGATTTGTTCCCACATAGACTTTTCTAATGGAGGACAGGAGAGATGGCAGTAAACCTGGAGTTTTATTCTGAATGTCAGAGGCAGAGGTACCGGGGAAACAGTGTGTAACTGCATTAAAGAAGCACACATTCCTACTTATTGAATCGTCGACAAACCTCAAAGTGTTGAGGGGCAGAAAAGCAGCCGAGAGGCGCCCTTCTCACTTATTTTCAAAGGTCTACCGTAGTTTCTGTGGAACCGACCTCTGACCTGCTGGCCTTCTGCTGTTTCCACCCATCCTGCTCCTTTCACTTCCATTATCTCACATTCACTTCATTATGGTTAGTATTATTCTGTGTGTAGCTCATATTACGGAGGGTGCTGAACTAGCTGTTCTTGTAACATTGTTTTTATAATTTTTTATACATATAGCCTATATATTTAATTTCCTTTCTCTATGTAACTGTATTATTGTATTATAACAGGGGTCTCCAACGTTTTTTAAGCCAAGGACCCCTTAACTGTAAGAAAGATGGATCAGGGACCCCCAACAACATATATTGTATAAAATTAAGTTGCATAATAAACTGGGTCTAAGGCAGCCTAAAGCCTTTATACACCTTATATACCTTTCTAGTGCATATAATACTGAGCTATTAAAATAATGGTTATTAATCATCTGTATCTGTGGATGGCTACCTTGGTGACTACCTTACCTACAGCCCAGTAAGCCTATCAATAATGTTTTAGTTTTTTTTCACGAATAGGCTGATTTACATTCACTAATAATATGTTGGATTCATGTTAAGACATTTGAATTATTGACAAAACTTAGAAGAAACATTCACAATAATTTGGTGGCCCCCCTGCAGTAACTCTGAGGACCCCCTAGGGGTCCCGGACCCCCCTATTGAAGATCTCTGTATTATAATACCTGTATTGTAAGATTACTGGTTACAAATTCAATAAAAAAAAACAACTTTGAAAGACTTTTGCTCTGCACAGGTTTACCTGCATGCAACCAAGGTACACCTGAGGACCTCATACAGAGATTAGGAACTGAATCAGGTCGACCTGGTCCATCTCAACAACTATTGGGTGGATTGTGCTGAACGTTGGTGCACACATTCATGCTCCCCTCAGGATTAAAGGTGCTGTAGGTAGGATTGCGAAGATCCAGGATTTAGCCAAAAAATTTGAACATCGACAACTTCTCAGTCCCCAAAACGGTCTCCTAAGCCCCTCCCCCCACAAGGGAGAATGAATGTGTGTGCATGAGCAGTGATTGACACGCAGTTATGCTAATGATAACGTGAGCTTGCTGACATGCTAAACTGAAATGATAAAGCCAAAAGCATTTACATAAGGCTAATAAAGTATGTGTCTAAGTACAGCCACACAGTGACCCTAGCATGGCTGTAGACTGCTGTTATTCAGACCTTGACCCGGTTAGGGTTAAATGTCCTGGCACACCTTCAGAGAGAGGCGGGCACACCTCATGTTGTCGGACTGTGGGAGGAGACATGGGAGGACACAGCGAGTCTGAACCCAGGAGCGTCCTGCTGTTCCATCAGAATACAGAGTACACTGGGCATGTTTCATTGGCATTATTTTAATATCAAAGGACGATATCATGTTGAGCTGAGGATTCAGTACATCCAAGGATTTTATGTAAACTGTCAACATATTCAATAAATAACAGAAAGGAAAACAACCACAGCTGGAGTTACACGGTACTGACAATAGATCAAGCCATTCCTTAAGTCATAAATAAACATTCAATATTCATACTGACTTTTTTTTAAAAACAAAAAAATCAACTATTTGTCTATCACGTGGTTTAAAACAGCATTCTGAATAGGGAGCTAGAGCATGTATGTACAGTTTCTGGTAGATATTCACATTCTATCAAAATAATCCGTTGAAATGAAAGCCTTCAAACGTTTGTAGTAAAAAGGAGAGCAGCGCTGAACACGGACAGTCTGTCTGCTGAGAGTCTTCACACTGTCTGTGTGCCCTTCAGTCTGTCTACAAGTGTGTGCTGTAGAAGGCGGGCGTCGCGTAGCTCTGTGTCCCCAGCATGAAGGGGGACAGGACGTGGCTGGCTGTGAGGAAAGGCAGCTGGACCAGGCTGCCGGCAGGGGGGTGATGGTGGCCGTAGCCGGCGTGCATGGCCAGATGCCCGCTGATGGGGGGGGACGGGCTGAGAGGGCTGAGGCCTCCCATGCCTCCTCCCCCTGCTCCTCCTGCTCCTCCGGCGCCGGTGGGGGCCGAGGTGTCGGCTCCGGGGTTCTGTTTCTTCCACTTGGTCCGGCGGTTCTGGAACCAGATCTTGACCTGGGTCTCGGTGAGAGAGAGCGACAGGGCCAGGTTGAGCCGCTCGCACACCGACAGGTAGCGCGTGGACTTGAACTTGTTCTCCAGCGCCACCAGCTGCTCGTAGGTGAAGGCAGTCCGGGCTCTGCGGGGCTTCCCCGACTTGGAGTCTGAGCCAGAGCGCTTCCTCTTGGGTTTGCCCTGCGGGCCCTGGCCCCCGCTGCTCTGGACGTCGCTGATCTGGCCTGCGGGGCCTCCTCCGGGGCTTTTGGTGTCTCTGCCGGGGTCCTGGTGGCTGTGCTGGCCCAGATCTCTGTCTCCATTACCGGGCAGAGCTGAGCTGCTCTCCTCACTGCTGTAGGGCCCGTCTGGAGCCTCTGAGTCAGGGCTCCCGGCTCTGTGGTAGTCCTCCTCATCTGGGCCTCGGAACACAAAGCCTTCCTCTGGAAACACACAACAAAGACACAATGTCAAATTAACAGCCATGGCATCTGTGTGTGTGTGTGTGTGTGTGTGTGTGTGTGTTGGGCTGCAGTTCCTCTAATGGCCACTACATGCTGGCCCTATAGAGACTTCTGAACTGTCGGAGGGCTTTGCAAAGATATAATTCTCTCTCAAACCCAAGGCTTGATTAACCCTCTATAGGGGCCCCAAGGGCCCTTTCAATGCATGTTTGTCCTGTTGCCTTTTGCCTTGTGCCCCAGGTTTGTGGTGTGTCACTGAGTGTGTGGTTATTAAGTTAAACACTTGTACACAATAAAGATATGCAGCGTGTCAGAATAGTATGAAGGCGTTGAAGCAGGGAGCCTCGGCAGCACACGGCCTGTATCCTTTTACTTTATAATGTGCTTTAGTGGTGTTCAATACATTTGTCTCACAGTGATCCCAGGCCCTTCAGGGGGCCCCTGGTGTGACTGTGCAGCTTCGCTCAGTGTGTAATCCAGTCTTGCCTTAGCCAGCCTTTGTCCTTGTGTAATATGGTGTTCAATATGGCTACTATGTACTCTAAAGATGACACTTACAACTTAAGGAATTAGGTTGATTCAAAAGTAGGTCAACAAGGTCAAACAAAAATGCCATCCCCACTGCCATCAGCACACTGAACGCTCACACACTTGGCAAACACATGTGTCACTGTTTGTATTGTCAATGTTTTTACACTGTTTCTGCATGTATCTCTTATTTATCTTTTATGTATTTTATGTCATTTGAGCCCTGTCAAAGACAGATTTCTGTCACGTGTGACAGACGATTAAGCTTTTCTTATCTTAACAAAATTATAGTTAAAAGAACTTGGCAGTTTGGAAATGTACTTCCCTAATGTCTAATTAGATCATTCAAACTTTAAAAAAGACTTCCAGAGGAACTAATCACACAATTATAGAAGTGCTTCGTGACAATGAGCTGTTATCAGCCAAACATTTGGAGATCTTCCAGTTGGCAACTCAATCATGTACTGCCCCCCCCCAATATATATATATATATATATATATATATAGACAGTAATAATCCTATCTCCTGTGCTGCAGTGATTCTGTTGTGGTAGTTTAGTATATCTAGAATATGATGCAGCTAAAACATGAAGAGTGAAAATGCAGGTGACACCCTTAATGCCCTTATCATTTCAGTTTGTATTATGCTTTGGAAAAAAATTTTTTAATGTGAAATTCAATTACATGCAAACTAGTTGCCACAGAGCAACTTCAGGGCCCCTGAGGGTCTGGGGCCCGGGGGCCGTTTGTTTCCCGCTGTGCCCAGTTGATAATCCAGCCGGATGGCTCACGTGTCTAACATTTTTTTCACGAAACTAAAAATACATTTATAAACCTCCTAACAATATAAGAGGAACATGTTGCAGTTGTGGCACAGGTGCAACATTAAAACGGTTTGATAAAACATTCCTCATTAAGGGCAGACACTGCAGGCAAGAACATAATTTATCATTTATCTTCCATAACATAATGTCTTCTTTCAGACTGGTGGAAAGAAAACATTTATTTGACTCCACTTTGTCCATTTGTGTCTGTAGATTTCTCCTAAATGTAACAAAAAAAATAGCATTGGATAATGCCTCATTTGCATATTAAAACATTACATTTCAGAAGACTTGCAATACAAACAATAATTGTCTTCATGTCAGTAGTCAGCTGGGGAAGTTCCATGCTGATATCTGTTAGCTGAAATATTTCCCCTGTTCTCCTGGAGTGTCTCCGCTTCAATCTGTTACTTTTAATAATTCAAACAAAGTGTCAGATACACTATGACTATACAACAGAAATAAAAATATGAATGTATAAAACTTCTTCAAATGTTCTGGTTTAGTTGGCCGAAATAAAAACGCCAGAAGTGGAAGAATATTTTTGAGCACAGAACCCCCCCACACATTTATGTGGAGTTTGTAAAGCATGTTGATTTAAAGGCCCTTACTCTTTCTTTCACTGCCAACACATTTACTAAAATATTATCATAACAATCAGCTGATATTGAAATATAAATCCTCTAAGTCTAGTATTTGGTGTGTTCAAAATTCAAATTGTATATATTGTTTAGTGTGTACAGGGATAATACCCTGTGATTGGCTCACTGTTGGGCCCAAACATGCTCTTATTAATGCATTCATCATTAGTTCATGGTTATTATGGTAATACGAGTATTTATGAATGTAGGTGACACTTACAGAAACCATCCAAATTAATTTTGTATATGCATGATAATACCTTAATATTCAGTTTTAGAGTGACTGAAAACTACATTTAAATTCCCATAAACTCCACATGAGTTTGATAAGATGTCTAACAGTAACATCTCTTTATTTACAACAATGGTGCAGAGACACATTTACTTTTAAATGGTTAAAAATATCTTCTAAACGGATCTCAGTTTTCTCAGTTATTAATTCGTTAAATATTAACACCTATGAAACGTTGGACAGTTAAACGTCATGTTTGTTCAGAAAAAAAGATAAGTAAAGATTTAAGGATTGAGAAGGAAAGCAATCTGAGCAGAGGAAACACACACACACACACACACACACACACACACACACACACACACACACACACACACACACACTGCTGTCTGAAACAGATATTCACCAATCAATAATACCGATCACACGCAAACTCACGCACGGACCGTGGCCAATTAGCCTGCCTCGTGCCTTCTTTTTTTTTTTTTTTTTTTTTACACTGAGCTTCAATTAAAGGCGACGTGTTTTCTTTTTCTTCTGTCGAGAATGAACATTTCCGCTTCCTCTCAGAAACACTTCTCTTTTAGTTTCCATTTCTGAGTCCTGGTTTATGATATGATCATCCCTAACGACGCTACTTTTCTTGGCAGTCCCGGTGTGTCACACACACACACACACACACACACACACACACACACACACACACACACACACACACACACACACACACAGGGAAGTTGCCAAACGGATTATTCACGCAGAAAATAATAATAAAAACCGAAAAGAAGAGTTTTAAAAAAGATATCACATCTAAATGACACACACGCAAACACAATAGAAAATAAAAATAAATCTTAATTTACAGGAGGTTAAACACTGACTCAAAATGATCAAATAAACTCACAAACATAGATTTTGATTTAGTCAAACGAAAACAATTTCAAAAAGCTGAATACAATAAGTTGTTTTAGGTTTCCGTTTACATTTAGGCTACAAGACATTTAGACGGAGAACAAACGGGGGGGGCCGACTAATAAAGCCGACTAACGGGACTTACTGCTCGGGTACTCCTCCGGAGCGTAGCAGCCTTTGGCGGGCTCCAGGCCGGGCTCCCCCGCGCCTCCTCTCCGGTTCTCCGCTCCGAACGCGCCCAGCTCGCGCTCCGCCCGGTGGCCCGCGTGCTGCTGCGGGAGGCGGCGGCTGCTCGTGAACTTGTTGGGGTCCAAGATGTCCAGAACGGAGAACGAGGTGGTCCGGTGCCCGGTCGGGCCCTGCAGAGAATCATGGGAATTATTTGACATGTTGGCTTTTTTTCCCATTTAGTTTCAATCATTATAAACCTTTATTCTTATTCATGTATTACACTCGCCACAAATATTTCAATGTTAAAATATAATAATAATAATAATAATAATAATAATAATAATAATAATAATAATAATAATAATAATAATAATACAAGTTGTAATAAATACCTACACTCCTGAAACAACAGTGATGACATTAATGTGTGTTCACAAAGCAAAGAGCACAACATGGACGCAGATATCTATATTTAATATGCAGCGGCATAATTTGATCTACAGGGAAACAAAAAGGAAGCCAACTCTGATTTGTATTATTTCTGGATTAAATCAATTTAAAACAAACATACGCTATTTATTTATTTTTTGAGTTGAATGGAAGCATGAATTCATCTAACAGTTCTCCCATCAGTTTGATCATGTGTGTGTGTGTGTGTGTGTGTGTGAGAGAGAGTGTGTGCACCGTGTTTATGATATAGATATGTTCTGGATTTATATCCGGAAGATTTATGTCCAGCCGGAAGCTGAGCAGTGAGAGAGCAGCTAAGAGAGAGAGAGCTCGGCTCAGTTCGGGTCAGGAGCATCATGTATTAATGAGGCCAGCATGTCGACATGAATAATCCGCATTAATATTAGAAATAATCCGAGGCCTATTAACATCTGATGATAAGAATAATCTTCACAGAGAGTGAGATTATAATCCCTCATTTACAACACGGAAGAGTTCCTAATAAATCTCATCTATGGAATTTAATCTAAACATACGTATTAACGTATGATTGAGAACTGATAGGCCTATTTAATGAATAATACTTCAACTAATACCTCATTGAATCATACTGATTTTTTTTTTTTAAAAACTAATAGCCTACGT